>NC_000076.6:59383365-59475865 GCF_000001635.26 Mus musculus | reverse complement strand
AGTTGGACTTGGAGTAGCAGGGGAAGGTTTAGGAGTGCACAGCCTTTGAGGCAGGCAAGACATTTGTTTTTCATTCGAGGATCCAAAGATAGCTCCAGGGTGGGTAAGCATGTGATCCCCAGCAGCCAAAGCAGTGTAGCAGAAACTTGACACTGCACATTTTACCTACGTGTGCTAATTGTAGACCCTCCAAGAATGTTTCTATATACTATATAAAGAGGCTTCTTGTCATCATCAAAATAAAAGTTAGTTCATCCTACTAATATGATAATTTTATGCTTAGCCTAATATACAGTTTAACCAAAACCCATGACCATGGGGGTAGTACTGTTAAAATATTTGTTTCTAGCTGTAAAACTAATAAATTATCTAAGACACTACTGAGAAGAATAAACTGTATTGGAGGACACAGGAAATAGAATAAATGTAGATTACACACATTAGGGCTTATAAAGATAATGTTGCTAAAATGTTTCATCTTCCCCAGTGAATCTGAAAACTGGGTTTAATACTAGTCAAAATTCAACAGAGACTGATGAAATGGCTCAGAATTCATATGAGTGAGTAAAACCATACAGACAGCTCAGGCAGATCTCAGGGATAAGAGGGGTGGGGGCATGGCTTACCACACAGATGTGCAGCAGGAAAGCAAGGCTTACTAAAGAACATGCTAATTGCTATCACCAAAACAGTTGACATGTTGGTGTGGGAAAGATTATTGCATCAGGTTAGAGAAACCTTGTGCCAATAGAAGTCTGGCATGTGATAGAATTAGTTTTACAAATCAGAGGCAGGAGAGCAGACTATTTAATAAATGGTGTTGGAGAATATTATAAAACACATAGCTCCATAAGGAAAAATACCAGAAGCTTGAAGCATTGGATTGTACTGTTATCTCTCTCAGCCTTTTGCATTTACAGTGAGAAAAATGTGTTGGGTTGTTTTTAGTGGATAAATAGTACTATATTCATACAATGAATTTCTGTTATATGTATGTAAGTAGATAATACAGAAGTAGGATTTAACCCTAATAAATCTCCGAACAGTGATGAGCATTAAAGCAAGTTATAGAAGGTTGGATGGACACAGCAAAACCACTTCTTTATGTATATAAAGTCTGCATGTATGCATTCTGATAGTTGTACAGACCAGTCCTGACTTGATATGAGTGGGGCTACACAGTTGTATGAATACCTACAGGTGAGAGCTGTCATGATGAGACTTCTTGGAGACTGGCTATCATAATACATATTTACAGAGAATACTAAATATGATACACAGACATGTATGTGTGCATATGTACCTGCCCGATTCATGCAATTGTGTGTGTATATGTATGTGTGTGTGTGTGTGTGTGTGTGTGTGTGTGTGTGTGTGTGTGTGTGTTTGTAGGTGGGAGTAGTAAACACCAACTTCTAATCTCAGAGTGTGATTTCCTTTGGAGAAAGAAAAATCACCCTGACTCAGTGTGGATAATAAAATAGTAGCAAGGCTGGGATGAAGGGCAATGTCATTCATAAAAGAGATGTCAGTAGCCTAGGCTAGACCTGTAGTAGCAGAGAGATCAATGGATTAGTGATGTTTTTAAAAATAAAATGAAAAGCTTCGGTTATTGATTAGTAGGGGAGTACAGGTTCCAGCATGAGGAAAATTCAGATTATAGGTAGTTTTCTTGCTTGGACAGGAGCTAAATAATTGTCTTAATTGAGAAAACGCGTGGTTAGAGAGGGAGATAAATTCTGTTTGGGGCTATGAATTTGTCACGCTCCTGTGGAAAGCTCATGTGTCCCACACAGCTGATGGGGGCATTGGGACAGCACTGGCATTTGCATGGTAATGGAATCTGGAAAGATGTGAAATTGCTTGGAGAATACGTGGGCTGAGAAGCCAAGATTCTGGGGCAAAGCACTTAGAAACTTTTGAGGAATGAATAGAGGAATAACTGCATATGACTCAGAGTTAGGTCTAGACAGGTGCAGTGGCGCACACCTTTAGTCCCAGCACTCGGGAGGCGGGGGCAAGCAGATCTCTGTGAGTTGGAGGCTAGCTTCGTCTACATAGTGAGTTCCAGGTGAGCCAGGTCTATGTAGCAAGACCTCATCTCAAAAAAAAAAAAAAAAAAAAAAAAAAAAGAGAAAAGAAAAAAGACAGACAGACTAGAGAAGTATATTAAAGCCATTAAAGCTAAAGGGGAAATGTTTTTACCAAATGAAGTAATTACGTCATGGGATGCTGCTAAAAGAAGCAGACTCGGTGCTGAAATCTCCACTGATTTCCACAGCCCAGACATCATATGTGATCTAAGAGAAATGACTGCTGAGCCAGGCAAGGTAGTTCATGTCCGTGATGCTAACCCTGAGGAAGTGAATTAGTCAAACAGTGAAAACTAGGTTGCATTTGATCCAACTGCAACCTTCAGGGGCGTTGTCTGATCTTGCAAGAGTTTAATTTTCTTAGCTATAAAAAAGTAAAAAATAAAAAAATAAAATAAAAAGAGGTTGTTGAAGAAGAACTCATGATTCTTTGGCCTCCTGACGTTAAAACCATGTCATTGCATCTCACTTTTGTGATGCATTCGTGTTATCAAAAGCGGGCAGTGTGTGCAGAGAACATAAGGGACAGAAATCATCTGTCACACGAAGTTAGTTCCAGGGAACTCTGCGAATCCCACCCTACAGGCCCCATTAACTGAACTGTGAGAAACTGTATTCATCTGCAGTTACCGGTAGGTGGCTTCCCGGTTGGTTTTTCCAGTCAAGATAAGCCATCCTGACCCGACACTTGCTCAGTATGAACTGATCCTCTCCCCGCCTTGAGAGTTCTGGGATTAGGTACCACCATTCCAGGCTGAGGGGGTGTGAGGGAGAACGAGGGGGAGGGTGTTTTACAGCGTTTGGCTTAAACATTTGACCAAATAATAATGTGTGTATTCCTTCCTTCCTTCCTTCTCCCTCCCTCCTACCCGCCTCCACCCTACCCCTCCACCCCAACCCACAGGGGTTGCTCTGTTCCTGGCCTCCTCGCAGCCTCAGTGTCTGGAGCACCTGGAGCTCTCCTTAGCTTACAGGATTCTAGAGTTATGCTTAAAGCGCTTGTCACACTATGACTGGCTCTAAGTGTTTACGGTGGCAACCCCATGACTTCTAAGCCTCTTTGAGGCAACAGTCTTGGTGAACATGCTTGTTTATTCTTATTTCATTAATATGGAAGTCAAAGCAAAAGCTACTTTGTGGAACTTACACTTGATCGGAGTATCTCTGAGGTAGTGGGTGCTGTGGCCCTTCTTGTAAATCCCACTTTGCATCCAGATCATAACTCCCCATCCTCCTCTCCTCCCAGTCTCACCTTACAACCACTCCCCCACGCCCCCACCCCATTACCTGTCTTCTCCTCAGAGAAAGGGAAGCCCTGCCTCAGAACCACCCCACCTTGGGATGTCCAGTTGAAGTTGGACTAAGCGCATCCTCTCCCACTGAGGCCCAACCAGGCAGTCCAGCTAGGGGAAGGGGACCCAGTGGCAGGCGACAGAGTCAGAGATCGCCCTCACTCCAGTGTAAGGGGATCCACACGAAGCCCCAGCAGCACATGTGCTACAAATGTGTAGAGGGCCTGAGTCCAGCCCCTGTATGCTCTCTGGTTGGTGGTTCAGCCTCTGTGAGCCTCCACAGGCCTTTTCTTGACCTGTTGTTAAAGTTGACAACCTTTGGTGATTGTCCTTGTAGGCTGTTAACCAAGAACTCTAGCATTTGCATTGTAATCCAGTGTGTGGGAGGGAGGAAGACACGGGATTCTTTTAAAAGGCAGTGTTATAATGAAGCTGTGTGTATTCCATGCAGAGTTGTTGCTCACAGCTTTTCTATTTCTTTCCTTCCAAAGGCTTCATATTTAAAGGAAGACGTTAAGCCAGATGCAGAGATCTTCATTCCCCCTGTTGACTCTGTCTCAGTTATTCTAAAGACAGCAACCTCTGGGCGTTTATCTGTGAAACTGATGATTTAATGAAATGCTCCAAGCCTTAGCTCAAAGAATGCTATCTTTTATTTAAATTCCCTTCTGCCTCCTTTAGAGATCTGTGGTTAGCTTGTCTTTTGCATAACAGAAAGAAGATAATTGCAATAAAGATGCCAAGTGAATACGTTAATCACTTAATTTACCATCATTGCTATCTGTAGAAGAAACCTACATGTTTACATACCAGAGGCTGAGAATGCTAGGTTAAGGATTCTTTCTGAAAAGGAAAATGAACACCTTTTCAAATGTGTTTAGATGTTGCAAATGCGTGCTGGTGTTGGTATTGGGTGTTTTGTTTGTTTGGCCTGTTCCTGGGACAGCAGACTCTACCCTGTCATGGGTTGGTCTGATGCTGCTTGTATCCTAATGCTAAATACTGGTTCCTTGAGACTAGTGCCCTGGAGCGGATGTATCCAATGACCCTGCCCCCCAAGTTCGCCCCAATTGGTGAATAAAGATGCCCACAGCCTGTAGCTGGGAGAATTGAGACAGGTGGGATCTGGAGTTCCTAGGCTTAAGGTCTGGGTTCCCAGGCTTTGGGTTTGGGGAGGAAGAGAGAGGGGAAGATGGGGACAGGAGAAGGATGCCTTGGGGTAAGAGTCATAAGATCACAGCTGTGACACCTGGCCAGTTGAAGTTAAGAGCAGCCCAGATGGAACACGCAAGTCATATTGTGTGGTTAATGATAGGGAAATAGACATAATAGCATAGAGGATAGGTATCTGCCCAGCTCTAGTGCTGATTAAGTCTTCCTGTAAACGTAAAGGTTGTGTGTCTTTTATCCGGGAACTGAATGGTCAAAGGCAGCATAGACACCCCGGTTGAGGTTAAATATTCCCTATGACACTACTCTTTGAGTGAGGGTGTGAGGGTTTTTGGGGGTTTGTTTGTTTGTTTGTTTGTTTTGTTTTGTTTTACTTTCTATGTCAAATCTCAAGTCATGTATCTGTGTCTGTGAACTATGAACTCTAATGGTGATGTCTGCCCTGCTGCGAACACACAATGCGTCTCTGGCAACAATTTTCAGAAATCTGGACATCAAGCAGCATAGTCCTGCAATCCCAGCTAACGGGAAGCAAATGGCTGCAGGCAGCTTCCCAGACTCCTCCCAGCCTCCCAGCCTCTCAGCCTCTAGGCAGGAGACAGCTTCTAGACTCTAGCACAATGAGAAGAAACAGCCAGGTCCAGATTGGCCAGCTGAAGTGAAGAATGGACCAGGGAACTGAACAGGCCCTGCTGGCAAGGCTCCCGGGCTTGTGTGATAGTGTTCCCGAGCCAGGGCTGTGAACAGCCAGAGTTACCAGGTTGTCTGCTTAAATAAGGAACATACCAGGGTAGGCAGCCATCCTTGAGGTGGATGGCTCATCAGCTGCGATTGTGGGACAATGGTCCTAAGGAGGGGGCTGAGAGGAAATCGTGTTCCTGTGAGCCTGGCTAAAGTCTACTGCTCTTGTACAGAGACTAGAAAAACTTTCTCAGAAGTTATTTTTACCAGAAAACATAAAAATGAACAAATCTCAGGGTCCATATCATTTTATCCAGCCAGAATACTTACATATGTAGACACTCCAAAGAGATTTCCAGAAAAGTCACCTAGGAAGTAGCCCCACAATAAAGAATTCTCTACTTCTGTCATGAAAGAGTTGTACAGTGCTCAGCAATACAAAATTAAGGATATATAAGCAGTGACTAAAATTACCTAGCCGTGGAGTGTCAGGAGGCCATCCCCCAACTCAGCCTACAGAGACCCAGAAATGACAGAGATGATGAAGAAGTCAGCAAATGTGTTAACATGGAAACAGGGGTGAGACTGTAAGAAAAGACAAATTAATTTTCTGGAGGTTTTTTTTTAATATCTGAAATTTAAAAACCTACAGAGCTGGGCAGTGGTGGCACACTGGGGAGGTGGAGGCAGGCAGATCTCTGAGTTCAAGTCCAACCTGGTCTACAGAGTGAGTTCCAGGATAGCCAGGGCTACACAGAGAAGCCCTGTCTCAAAAAACCAAAAATTAATTAATTAAAATAAAAACCATACAGAAGGAATTAACGAGATAGATGATGTGGAAGGAAACATCTGTAACAAGGGAGTAAATAGTGCTGAAGCTGACCCAGGGAAGGACAGGAAATATAGGAAGAAGGCTCAGCAGGTGTGGAGCCAGCACCCTGTGATTGAACGGAAATATAGTTAGGGCTTTCAGGGAGGGGTAGAAGACAGAAAATTAAATAATGGTCAGATTTTCTCCAAATTTGGTGACTGCTATGAGTGCACAGATCTAAGACATGCATCCGTTTCCAAGTAGAATAATCACAAAGGAAAACAAGTGACATCACAACCAAACCATTGGAAGCCATGCTGACCAGAGGCCATGAAGAGCACGTGAGGAATACAGATGGGTCGCACATAGAAGAAAGATACGATAAGCCTAAACTCCTTATTCCATTAAGGCAAGATGATGAAGTTAATTCTTCCAAGAATGCCAAAATGGGGGAAAAATCTGTCAGATAGATTTTCTCTTACATACTAAAAATCTCTCTCAAAAAATCAAGGTGCAGTGACTTTCTCAGACATACAAAAATGGAGAGAACTCATTGGCAGTGCATTTGCGCCACAGTGACGTTTAAGATGGTTCTTCGGACAGAAGGGAGCACTGAATGAAGCACGAATGCTTTGTGAATGGTCACTATAGTATTGAGAGAATAATGTGCTCTCTGTTCAGTAGAGGCACAAAGATTTTCCAAATACCGATTTGCTGGTGGCTGAATCTGCCACAGATGGATGTTAACTATGCCACAAGAGCATTCCAGTCGTCGTAGAGGCTTCATTGATAATCACTAAAGACAAAAATAACCCGCAGTCTGTTAACGGACGTGAAGAGCAATCTCAGTGGCTCTGTGCATCAGAATAGGACCCGGGAGGATGAAGACACTGGGGGTGGACCTGTTACTTTGCATGTTAACCTAGAATTTTTAAAAATTCTGCTCAGTGATACAAACAAATGAACTACCGTCGCCGGCATATAGCATGGATGTGTCTCATAGCCATGCCAAGGGAAAGCCACCGTATGCAAAGAGTTGCCAGCCATAGAGCACCAGTAACAGTTTGTGATACCACAAAATCAGGTAGAGTAGCTCTAGAAAGCAGACCCAAAGTGCCTAGGAATTTGCAGGGGCGAGGCTGAGGGAGTCTGCAGGAAGCGTGGGGATGGTCTTGAGAATGTCTATTGAAAATAAGAATTGTTGGGGGTTTGTTTTTGAGACAGATGAGGAAGGAGGAATGGGTGTGGGTCACAGCTCTGGGAAGTCGCAACAGTTTCTCCTGATGATGGGTGTGATGCTACTGAGAACCACAGAGGAGCCTTTTGATTGATAAAGCGAGTGAGCTCGTTAGCAATCCGTGGTCAGGCAGTGCGCTGTGTAGAGAGATTTGTCTCCTTTCTTCCTAAGGACATTCTGAGAGTTAGGAGCCCACTCTCTATGTATGAGCAGCATCCCTTATTTCTCCTTCTCTTTCTTTGGCAGTGTTGATGCACAGAGCCTTAGTAAAATGAATCTCAGAAAACCTTTTCTAAGAATAATTTTCAGATACATTCTTAAAGCGATATTTTCAGCCCCAAACCTCACATTAGCAGCTAAACACTTACTTAAAGTTGGTGCCGGCATGAGAGGGAAAGGCTTTGGAGTAAAAACTGGGATTGGGTCTTGGCTCAGGATCTTTGGGAACTGTATAACTTCTTGGGCTTCACATCTTTTTTTTCCAGATAGGACCAGGACTTGACTCAGCCATACCAAGACCCCCTGTGTTGTAGTCCACAAAAGCCTCTCTCTGGCCTACTCAAAGACAGCCATATCTGAAAAAATTAGTCCACTGCTCTGATTGATCTTGAATGAGCCTGTTCCCAGATTAACTCTAAAAGTTCTTATTCCTAAACCTTCCTTAAAAACCTTTTAAGTCACACTAATGGTAGTGTGTGTTCCCACCATGGGCAGGAAAAATGATGACGAGACTTTAACTGATAATATAACCGAACCATCGTATGTTTGTGGGTCTTTTCGCTCAGACGTGACGGTGGTTTACCAAAATGGATTACCGGTGATATCTGTGAGGCTACCCTCTCGACGCGAGCGCTGCCAATTCACACTCAAGCCTATCTCTGACTCAGTCGGCGTGTTTTTACGACAACTGCAAGAGGAGGATCGGGGAATCGACCGGGTCGCCATCTACTCACCAGGTAAGGTCATGCTCACTTTCAATTCTCACCTCCTCCTCAGGCCCAACCCCAAGCAGCTCGGTACAAAGGAATATTGTCCTGTTAGTTAGAAGGCTTGTGAGTTTTGGTTTGCAAGCATGGAAGACAAAGCCTTTTCCCTCCCAGTGGTCCTCGGACTGTTCTTGTCAGCAGATGTGTGCCCACAGGGAGTCTCATTCCAAAGCAGCTCACATCGAATGTCACCACAAGGACAGACAGGCAATCACATTTCCCGTCCTTGAGGTCTCTTATCATTACCGTAGGTGTGGAATATGTTTCTCCAGCAATTGAGCAGTCAAATGTTTACCAAAATAGAGTCTGTGATTTGAGAGTATACAATAAGACACTAAAACCTCTCATTTGATGTAACATCTGTTTATTTAAGTGCCAAAAAAAAAATTGTTTTCGCTTTGACTTAGAAAAGTCTTTCAAACCTACAGCAAGATTGAGACTAGCAAGTACCCATTTACCCTTCCGTTGGGGTCACCAGCCAGGACAGCTGCCGACTTCTGTCCTTTGCCTTTTAACGGTGTGCTTTAAGCACTCCAGACTTATCTAGTTCCGTCCTTGGTAGAGCATCCTTGGTAGAGCCATTTGCTGCCCTTTGCTCCCCATCTCAACCTCCCCTGCTGAATTAATTAGCAGCTTCCCCATGGCTGGGCTGCCAAGTACCATGAGATTGAGAGCCATGTAGGCTATTCTCCAGCTTCCAAGGTAAAGGCCCGCACCGCACTGCCCTGCAGGTGAGTCCAGATTCCAGCTGAGCCCTGTAGGTCTGTCTGTGACCAGCAGTTACCCCACTTGTTGCCACAGCTACAGGGAAAGCGACTGTTAAAGCATCCAATTTGGCCTAAACACAAAGAGCATCAGATATACACCTAACCTCTGCCCAGCCTGAGGTGAGGCCTGAGGTGAGGCCGAGTTAACAGAGACAGGAGAGCACTTTAAAGCTATTTGAGATTTGGGGATTTATGTTGTTATGGGTTTTTTTTCTGGTCGTTCTTAAATAATGATGGGCCTGTGACACGTTATATTTAAATTGTTCACAGATGGCGTTCGAGTCGCTGCCTCCACGGGGATAGACCTCCTGCTCCTCGATGACTTTAAGCTTGTCATTAATGACTTAACATACCACGTACGGCCACCAAAGAGAGGTGAAAGCTGCTTTAATAAGGCGTTGTTAATTCGGGAAGACCTTTGGGAGGAACTTAGTTTTTCCATGAGTAGCCTGGAGGGACAGACACCAAACTGTCTTCCCACTCTGCACAGTGGGATTGTTCTGGCTGAGAGCTCATTAGAGCCTGGCTCTGCATGCCTCCAGCGCTTGAATTCCACTCAGTGCTTGACTTACCTGACTGTCCCAACCATAACCTCCTTCCTGATTCATTTCTTCTCTTTAAATATTTTTTTTTTATTTTACGTGTGTGTGTGTGTGTGTGTATTTACCTTTGCACACTTGTAAAAGACAATCCTTGAGAATCAGTTCTTTTCCTCTACCACGAAAGTAACTTGTTGTTTTTAAAACAAAATCCCAAACACTCTATTTACTAAAGGAAGACGGAGGAGCCAGACACTGGGGTGAAAGCCTGCCAGCTCCGAGAGGCGGAAGAAGCACCCAGCTGACCTTCCTGCTCCATGCGCTTTCTCCTTCATGCTGTCTTAAATACCCTCCAGCCCCACATCCGCCTTTCCACTTGTGTTCCGCCTGTGTGGCTGGTTGCTTGCTCTGCCTCCTGACCTATGGTTGACTTTATTTAATCTTGTTTACAGAAAGCTCTTGGGTTAAAGGTGTGCCTTGGGCAAAGCAACACAACTAGAAACAGGGATTTCAGTAAATAACACACTCTCAAGGTTCAGCATGTGGCCAAGTACCTTGCACCAGTCCCTCAAACAGAACTCTGGTCCTCACTCAGGCTTGGCGGCAGGCACCTTTACCCACTAACCCACTAAGCCAACTCACCAGCCTTTTGGTTTCCTTGCTGAAGGATTTCTGTTGGCCTACAGTTCCAGAGGAACACAGTCTATCATGGCAGGGACATAGGACTCTTATACACTAAACTAATGTGAAGGGAATCTTTACGATGTTCCTTGGCTTCCAATGGGGTTAGTAAGTGCACTGGAGTTGTTAATACAAACTGTATTTGATAGACCCAACTTACAAAAAGTATGTCTATGGTTACCTTCAGCATATACAGAACTTAAACACATCAGATATGACTGAACAAAATCATCTCACACAAAGCCTGCCAATAAACTCTTATACAACACACAGCAGGGTATTGTTTAGACATAATTAAATGCACATATGTAAAACATAATGTCAAAAAAACACACAAACCCCATTAGCAACCCATATAGCATATGATAGATTATTGATTGATTATCTCTGTGATCCCATGGCTGAGTGGAACCAGCAAAAGGCAGGTCTGCCAGACATCACTAACATGAAAAAAGATGGGATCTCAAGATGTGAACCCAGATTCCAGCTGAATGCATAGCGTTCTCTCGCCACTAGAGAGTCAAAATGTTCTGAGTCCTATGGCCATCTATAATCCTTAGGAACTTCTGACATGCATATACTTAGTTAGCTGTGGGGGGAAAAAGCAAGGCGCTCAACTTGGTACCCATTTTAAAAGGGCACCAAAACAGCCAGTAGTCAAGGTAACATTTTGTTTTGTTTGTTTTGTTGTTGTTGTTGTTTTATGGTTTTTTCTCGAGAGGGTTTCTCTGTGTAACCCTGGATGTACTGGAACTCACTTTGTAGACCAGGTTGTCCTCAAACTCAGAAATCCGTCTACCTCTGCCTCCCGAGTGCTGGGATTAAAGGCGTGTGCCACCACCGCCCAGCCTTCAAGGTAACATTTTAATGGCCAATTTTTATACACACATACATAAAATGTGTGCTTCAGTATTTCTGGTTTTTCCATTCATCTCCAGCGCCAGTGTAGCTCTGCCCAGTGCTGATGCTCAGCAGCCTCCAGTGTAGCTCTGCCCAGCATTGATGCTCAGCAGCCTCCAGTGTAGCTCTGCCCAGTGCTGATGCTCAGCAGCCTCCAGTGTAGCTCTGCCCAGTGCTGATGCTCAGCAAGCCTCCAGTGTAGCTCTGCCCAGTGCTGATGCTCAGCAGCCTCCAGTGTAGCTCTGCCCAGTGCTGATGCTCAGCAGCCCCCAGTGTAGCTCTGCCCAGTGCTGATGCTCAGCAAGCCTCCAGTGTAGTTCTGCCCAGTGCTGATGCTCAGCAGCCTCCAGTGTAGCTCTGCCCAGTGCTGATGCTCAGCAGCCTCCAGTGTAGCTCTGCCCAGCATTGATGCTCAGAAGCCTCCAGTGTAGCTCTGCCCAGTGCTGATGCTCAGCAGCCTCCAGTGTAGCTCTGCCCAGCATTGATGCTCAGCAGCCTCCAGTGTAACTCTGCCCAGTGCTGATGCTCAGCAGCCTCCAGTGTAGCTCTGCCCAGTGCTGATGCCCAGCAGCCCTTGGGGATGGCATTGCTTCTGATGTCTCGTTGGACATTTTCCTCTCTTTGCCTGAGATACTGTCATTTCCCCTGCCATAATCACTGCACCCTACACTGACTTCCTAGGCCAGCACTTCTCAACCTCCCTTATGCTGTGACCCTTTAATAGAGTCCCCATATTGTGGTGACCTCCAATCAAAACATTATTTTTGTTGCCACTTCATAACTGTAATTCTGCTGTTGTTGTAAATCTTAATGTGAATATCTAATATGCAACTCCTAAAGCAGTAGAGACCACAGGTTGAGAACCACAGTCCTAGGACATCTCTTCTTAATGCTATTCTTTAAGCCAGGTATTAGTGGCACACACCTTTAATGCCAGCGCTTAGGAGGCAGAGGCAGGCTGATCTCCGTGAGTTCAAGGCCAGCCTGATCTACACATTAAGGTCCAGGACAATAAGGGTTACACAAAGAAACTCTGTCTCAGGAAAAATAAAAAAATAAAAAGGAATTACATATATCAAAGAAAAAGTTGAGAGTGGAAGCCTAAGTTTAAACGCCCCCAATACTGTCCGTGTTGGCCTTACCAAATCAGATCACCCCTACACCCCTGACGTGGCCCCTTCCTCCCTGCTCCTTCCTCTCCTGCATTTTCCTATGTTAAAATCATCATGTCAGCTCGACTGTGACACTAAAGGATCCTATTCACTCTTTCTCTGGCTCCAAGCAAACTAGAGGAGATAGCCTCTGAATTCTGCTTCTTCTTTTTCTCTGTAAACGCCCTCCAAGAAGGCGGGCTCTGTGAATCACGATTCCTCCTTAGTTGAAGGAATTAAGTAACCAAATGGGGAGCATTTTCATTTCTCAGAGGCCAGAGTCTCTTGTCTACTGATAGGAAATGAATGAATGAATGAATGAATGAATGAATGAACGAACGAATGAAGTGTAACACTCAGGAAAGTAATGATGTGAGCTTCTGTATACAGTGGCATACACTAAGGGCTTTCTTTTGGCATTATGACTGATCCAATAATTTGTGGATGTTTTCAAACAGAAATAAATGCTTTCGTTTTTTAAAAATAAAGCTTCTCTCAAGCAGGTTAAGGAAAACTAAAGCAGAAACTGATCGTAGGAGGAGTTATATTTGATCCACGGTGGATTTCTTTTTTTCCTTTTTCTGTGTCTCAAAACTACGAGGTATCTGCCCAGCTTCACTAGAAGTAGATTGGAATATGAAGTTCTCAGGGGTTGTAAGTCTGAAATTTATGAAGAGCATTGTAACCCAAAGGGTAAGATTTGAAGAATTTTTTGTTCATCTTTGGTCTTTAGAGTCAGTCTTACTATAGCGCTGAGGCTGGCCTCAGGTTATCAATCCTGCCACCCCTCCCCCTCTCCTACCACCCCTCCCCCTCTGCTGTCTGTAGTATAGGTTGTCACCACCATATCTGGCTTCATACATAGCTTTAGAAAATTGTGTGTGTGGTGGTGCAGTGTGGCTTTTAAGAACTAAAATTACTCTGAATGCCATATAAACTGTGATTTCACACACGCCAGGCTCCAGAGACAGAGGGCTCATTCATGCTCAGTCAGGAATGGCCACACGCCATGTTTACAAGGGATATCGGGCTGTAGGTGGTGTGGGTCCTTAAATGTTGACAGCCTTGTGCCTAAGCCAGGGGAACAAGAGGACCTGTATCCCAGGTTGAAACAAAGAGGCGTGGCATAACAGGAAGGCTAGTCGCCAGCTCTGGCACATTCTTTTAGTAGTCATGGCTGGTCGCCATTGAAGTCTCAAACAGAAGCAAGGCTGTAGAAAGGAACACAGTCTGAAACACAGCTAACTACCTTTCTCTCCTTGGAAAGGAGGGGAACGCACCCATGTCACAAGAGGATCCGACTTCCCTGCTAAGGAGAATCATCAAGATTGGCACCACTAAAGCCGGTCCCCCTTTAGCCATCCGCAGGAAGGTAGAATGCTCACTTCATAATGATATGACTCAAGGAACAAGGTCGAAAAGGCAAGCTGACCAGGGATAATGACTGCCTTGTTAGAGACCCAGAGAGCCAAAACATTCTCAAATTATGTTTGCGGATAATGAGAATTTCCATAGCTCATATTAGCATAGCTCTCCGCTGTTATTATTCTGGGACTGATGGTGTGTACAGAGTATGTACATTGGTAAACGTGTGTGTGTGTGTGTGTGTGTGTGTGTGTGTGTGTGTGTGTGTGTAGCATGCAGGATTCAACTCACTATTGCTAAGCCATTAGAGACTTTTGCATTTCCTATGATTTCACCTTCAGTGACTTCTCCAGGTCAAGGGTTGGGGTTGTTATTGTCATCTGTGTTTTGACAGTACCTTACAGCCATATCACTCTTGTTAAGGCAACCTGACAAATGAATCATAAACTCTGACTCTACTAAAGCTTTACTAATGCAGAGTCCAAAAGATGACTTCACTTTCAGCCAGGTCTAGGATACATCTCTGTGACCTATAACTTAAAATTTTCCAGTTTTTTTTTCATTGCTGTTAGAAAGCATTGGGTGGTATGTTAGTTTGTCGTTATGACCGAATAAACAACACATTCATAAAGTTCAACTCCAAAAGTCTAAAATAATCTTACATAAAACTCCCCCATCCCTGTTCCCCAGCTATCCTTTACAGCACAGAAGCGAGTATTATACATATTTTAGGCAGCATACCATACATACTATTTCTGTCATTTCTGTTGGTCACATTTCAGTTAATGAAGCAGAGCCATGTGAATATTATAACGATTTATGGCAGGGGGCTGGGGAGATAGTTAATCAGGAAAGTGCTTACCTCACAGTTCTCTGAACATGTGGGAAGAGCCTAGCTAGCATAATAACACATACCCAGCGCGGGGGGGGGGGGGGGGGGGCGGAGACAGGCAGGCAGATCCCTGGGGCTCGATGGCCAGCTGGTCTAACCTGAAGGTAAGCTCCAGGCCAGACCTTGTGTCAAAGGTGGTGAACGATGTTCTGAGGATGACACTCGAGGCTATCCTCCAGCCTCCACACACACATGCACACATATATATGTCTTTGCCTGTCTCTGGCTCCCCAGCACATGCACATACCTGAGTACACACATGATCACATACACAGGCATGAAAATATTCATGGTAGGAAAAAGACCTTTTAGCCGGGCAGTGGCGGCGCACGCCTTTAATCCCAGCACTCGGGAGGCAGAGGCAGGTGGATTTCTGAGTTTGAGGCCAGCCTGGTCTACAGAGTGAGTTCCAGGACAGTCAGGGCTACACAGAGAAACCCTGTCTCGAAAAACCAAAGGAAAAAAAAAAAAGAAAAAGGAAAAGGAAAAAAGAAAAAAAAAGACCTTTTACAGTTGCAGCTACAGCTGAAGAAGAGGGGCTCTGAAAGGGAGCTCAGAGGGCCAGCGAAACGTCGGGAATGATGAAGCTTTGGCACCATGCATGACTGACAGGTCGTTAGGAACCTGGAAATCCGTATCCAGATTTTAATGGAGGGATGTGATGAAGTGCTTTAATGTAGGTAGAGAAATGCTTCCGTGTTGTTAAGTAGAAATTTCTGGCACGGAGCTTTGAGTTCAATCCCCAGTGCCAAGAAAAAAAGTCTGTGTGATATTAAAAATGTTTCATTTCTGCCCTGTCAAATATCGTAGCCATAAGTAAGAGAACTGTAGCGGAAGAGCTGAATTTTTCAATTATAACACATGGGAAGTTATAGAAGTGTCAGTCAGAAGATTAAAAAAACAAACAGGAGTTGGATAAGTTGACCAATGCATTGTGTTATTAAGAGTAGATTGTGTATTCTCATTACAAAAAAAGTATGTGAAGTAATAAATATCTGTATTTAGCCATTTCACAGTGTACATATTTCAAAATAGGATATTGATGGTAAATATACCTACACACATACATACAAACATACTTTTTACTCATCATTTAAGATAAACAATTAGTTAAAAATAAACTGAAGCATGTGGCTAGTGGCCCCAATGTTGGACAGGCCATTTTTAGAAGGCTGCATCTGCATCAGGCTCATCTGCTAACCAACGAATGCTGCAAATGCAGGGGCGAGTAGGCGCAGCTGGCATTCGCAGACATGTCTGCCTGGGCCTCGCTCCTAACCTCAGCATCCTCCAAAGCGTGGTGCCATCGGCTTCACTTCTCCTTCCAAAATCTCACCTAGCTCTCTCTCTGGCTCGGAGCCACTCAGAGAAAGGCATTCTGGGAAACACAGGCCAATTTCGCACATTGGCCAGGCATAAAAGCCTAACTAACCCGTTTCCCTTACCCAGTAGGCTCTGGCGCACTTCGTGCCAATTAGTAAGCATTTCCTCCTCCTCCTCCTCCTCCTGCTCCTCCTCCTTTTCCTCCTCCTCCTCCTCCTGCTCCTCCTCCTCCTCCTCCTCCTCTTCCTCCTCCCCCCCCCCCAGCTGTCCTGCTGTGTTTGTCTGTCCCGTGTCCATGTCCGTGTATCACTCCCTCCTCTGTCTCCCTTTGTCCCTCCCCAGTCCCGCCTCCCATGTCCATCACCTGTCCATCCTGTACCCACCACCGCCGCCGCCCCCCTCGCCCCCATTGCTTGTTTTCTGATTTACTGGCAGGGCGTGGAGTCTTGATCTTTTGCCACAGTTTACATGCAACATTGAATGTACGGGAGGACAGTGTGGAGAACTGTTGGGACAGAGGGAATGTGAATCCCAGTTCAGATTTTAAAGAAGAAAAAAAAATCATTAAACATTAACATATTAAAAGAAGTTAAAAAAAAAAAAAGCTTCGGAAGAAACTGTTCTATGACTGTGGGATGAGAAATCTACAACATCAGCCCAGCAGGGTGGAAAAAGCTATACTGCCTTAGTGAGCACAGGAAGACTGTTATAAAAATGTGTTCCACAGGCATGTGGTGCTTGCCTGAGATCCCAGCTCAGGAGACAGTCAGGAGATGAATTCAAGGCCAGCCTGAGCTACGGAAGAAGGCACTGTCTCTTAATTAACTAATTAATTCTATATGCCAGAACCCATGTCTGAAGTTTTTTTGTTATTGTTGTTTTGTTTTTAAACTAACACATATTTGCTAAAACAATGTAAACCTTATTTCAAATGCTGTGATAAAGCACCATGACCAGGGCATGTTATAGAAGGGCTTGTCTGGGCTCATGGTTCCAGTGGAATGAAAGTCAAGACCATGATATCAGAGAGCGTGGCAGCAGGCAGGGCAGGCAGGCAGGCAGGGCAGGCAGGGCAGGCAGAAAGGCAGGGCAGGCAGGGCAGGCAGAAAGGCAGGCAGAAAGACAGGCAGAAAGACAGGCAGAAAGGCAGGCAGAAAGACAGGCAGAAAGGCAGGCAGAAAGGCAGGCAGGGCAGGCAGGGCAGGCAGAAAGGCAGGCAGAAAGGCAGGCAGGAACTGGAGCAGCACCTGAGAGCTCACATCTCGACCCAAAAGCAGGCAGCCGTGAGCACACTGAGCATGGCTAGAAGCTCTCAAAGCCCACTTCTCATATATAACACACCCCTCCATCAAGGCCACACCTAATCTTCCCCAAACAGTTCCACCAACTGGGGACCAAGCATTCAAACACATGAGCCTCTGGGGCCATCCCCATTCAGACCACCACAGCAAGGGGTACTATTTGGGAGAGAATTCTTTTAACCACAGGTAATTCATTTCAGCTTCAGGGTTTATCTTTTCAAATGAGAAATGAGTTGCAGGGGAGTACTGGGGTGACAGCAGCTACATCTTAGCTCAGCTCCTGGCCTGGGAGTTGGGAGCAGTGGGTCCCACCAAGTCACACCAAGGTTCTGGACAGGTTACAGGAGAAATACCGTCTAGAATGTAGTGTCCGTGGAAATTCTGTGTTCCCATGTGAGCTTGCAGCTTTGCCTCACGGAGGATCCTGTTGTCACGGATGACTTCAAGAGACCTCACAGAGGTCTTGTCTACATCACTGGTGACTCTGAAAGCATTGACTGAAGCTCTGGAAGATTCGATGCTTTACCCTCTGTTCTCCAGCCTACGTCCTGGCCTTACACAGATTCCTTCGTTGATTAACTTTTGTGATAGTTATGTTGAAAGATATTTTCAATAGATGGTTAATGTTCTTTGGGCTGTGTTTCGATCTGGGAAAGGACTGGTCAGGGCTTGGAATGTAGCTGAGTTTTTATTAGAGACTCAAAACACATTTTAGGTTTTTGGAAACACTGCTGCCCATAATAGAAGATACTGAGTCAAAGAGTTTAATCTTCTTGGTCATTTTCATAACTATGTCCTTCACAGCATGATACTGAGGCCAAAACAGCTATTCTCTGCCTTCACTAAACAAGGTTGAGTAGAAAAGTTGGTTGGTGTGCTGGGGGGGTGGGGGGGGTGGGAAACAGTGAGCATTATTAGGTGATGATAGTGAAGGTGTATGTATGTATATATTGCCCTTATCATTTGCAATTTTGAAATGCTATATATTTTTTCCTCAGAACTGTCTAGGAAAAGCATAAACAAAAATGTCAAGGACCGGGGATAAATGACAGACCAACCATTTAATAAAGAGTCTTAATGATAGTGACACTGACGCTCCTGCCTGGTTTTGAACATGTGTCCTAAGGTTTTTGTGCTCCTCTGTCTGTTGGGACTATTGCTGTTTTTAGGACTGGGGATTGATCACATGGCCTGGTATGCTAGATGAGTTCCCCAGCCACACCCACCACTGGGCGTTACCCTTCCCGTTTCCCTTGGCCATGTCTGTGTTCGTAGTACTTGTACGTTCATGAATAAAATAATGGGTGTTGATTACAAAGTTTTCAAGTTGCCCTCATGTGAATTTACTTCCTTGATATGTAGACTGATTTTAAAAAACAAACAGACAAACAAACACCAGTTATTCAGTTTAATGCCGAAGGCCTCCTGTTATGGATGGAACCGCTTGAGGCCTTGTCATTTCCTAATAGTTCTGGGAATAGCAATTCATCATTTGCAGTGTTCAGTGTTGATCGACATTTTTATTTACTTATGTCGGTGCCCAGGCGCACATACTGTGAGTGTGTGCGTACGTGTGCACATGTGGAGGTCAGAGGACAACCTGTGGAAGTCACTTCTCTCCTTCCACCATGCTGTTCCCTGGGATTGAACTCGGGCCATCAGGCTTCACCAAGCTGGCACATTTGCCCACTGAGCCATCTCCTGGCTAAGATATTCAATCATCATTTTATTTTATTTTATTTTATTTTATTTTAAGGTACCATGTCATTTTTTGTTTTATTTTATTTAAGGTACCATATCTTTTTTTATTATTATTCCTCTCTCATCCATCACCTCCTGACCCCAGTTACAAACCTCTCTCCTCCAGACCTCCTAAGCCATGAAGATGCAGCGACGCTGAACGACGTGAAGACCCTGGTCCAGCAGCTGTACACCACACTGTGCATTGAGCAGCATCAGCTTAACAAAGAGCGGGAGCTCGTGGAGAGGTTAGAGGACCTCAAGCAGCAGCTGGCCCCCCTGGAGAAGGTGAGCCCCCCTCCAGGCTCCCCTGCACTACCCTCTCTCCCCAGTACACATGGCTTCTGTGTCTCACTTCAATACAACTGGGACCACTCAGTCAAATTGGTCCATTAACTTTTTTGGTCCAAAGTTTCAATCACAGCCAAAATAAAGGGAATTGTCTGGAGCACAGTAAGAGACCAAGAGCACTGAGGTCCGTTGTGCCGCCCCGTACCAGATTCACCGGCACTGATACAGAGACTAGAATTACTGCTGACCCTGAGAGCTTCTGATTGTGGATAGGTGAATAGAGTCAGTTTTCTCCTTTAGTGTGGGTCCCAGGGATTGAACTCGTGTCACCAGCCTTGCTGGCAAGCTCCCTTACCCACTGAGCATCTCACCGGCCACTGTGATCCAGGCTTTAGTGTGTTATTCATATACCTGTGCAGGTCTATACTTACACACAAAGGACAATCAGAAGTAATATAATGTCCTAATACAGCCCAGGCCCATGGTTGATTTTTCTCCTTTACACTGTTTAGAATATTTTGTAACAAACACGTTAGCTTGAATGTTTATAGTGTTGCAGGTGCAGACACAGCTCATTCACTGATGGGGATACAGCCTGAGAAATGTCTAGGAGAGATTCCACTGTGGGAACCTCACAGAGTATATTTGCACAGGCATAGATGGTCAAGGTCCTCATTCAGTTTGGCCTCTTGTTATAGCCTGAGATCTGGTCGCCCTACATGAATGAGGCTTGTGTAACAGCCTCTAACATAGCAGTAGAACGTATAGTTTAGAAAACACTTCCCCTGTAGCATACCTGTCCGTTGCCTACAAGAATCACGTCACCCTTTGATGTGCTAACAGTGCAGTGGCCTCACTTTCGCCAGCATCGCCACAAACACGGGACTCACACGCTGTCTTGGGGGAGCCGATCATACATGTGGTCCCTCACTGACCAAAACAACAGTGTGGCATGGGACTGTATTTTCATTTTAAGAAACTGGATAACTGGGACCGAGGAGCAGAATAAGCCCCTTTAATTTGGTGCCTGTGCTCTCGGAAGGATGGTTGTTACCACATTGATACCACCGTGTGTCACAGTCATGCAGTGTCCTTGCCTGTCTGCAGACCTCATCCCGAGTACAGTCACTCAGCATCCACAGACTGCTCACTGGCTTTCTTGTTCTGCCGTGAGGGGTTTGAACTGAAACTGATAATGGATGCCATCTGGCATACCCATCAGCAGACGTTACGGCTTTTATGCTTCTCTTTCAAGTTAGCCTTGCAGGTGGATGAGCCCACTTCCAGGGCAAACCTCTGATAGCACTCAGAAATCTTCTGTTCAGTGAACTCTGCCGCTGTTATTTAGGAAACCGGTTACGTCTGGGGGATTGACTGCAGCTTGTTGGTAGACCCTGTTCCGTTAGCGGATGTAGGGCAGTTAAAAAAAAAAAAAAAACAGCTGCGGAGTTGGTTCTAAAAGCCTGTGACTGATGTTGTCCACGTGTGCCCAATAGGTACGAATTGAAATTAGCAGAAAAGCAGAGAAGAGGACCACTCTGGTGCTGTGGGGAGGCCTGGCCTACATGGCCACCCAGTTTGGCATTCTGGCCCGGCTCACCTGGTGGGAGTACTCGTGGGACATCATGGAGCCCGTCACCTACTTCATCACGTACGGAAGCGCCATGGCCATGTATGCGTATTTTGTAATGACGCGCCAGGTGAGGACTCCTCTTCGCATCTCTTTTACCAACTGGGAATGGAGCCGACCAGGCCAGCTCTCAGTTATGGGTCGGCAAGGTTGGCTGCGCTCAACATAGAGAGGGATGTGTAGGACACGGCCTGGGCCACTAGGGTGCATGTGCAGAGTTGCTTCCAGAATTGAGATTGCGGTACGACAAGCATGGAAGTGTGCCTCCATAGGAGACGTGCTCACCATTTTGCTTGATATTTATTTCTTTGCTATTTGTAATATTATTTTTACAGTGCTGAGGCTCAAACCCTCATAGACACTAGACAGGTGCTCTGCCTCTGAGCTACCTCCCAGCCCTACTGGCCTGATTTTCTGTATTTATGTAATTACTGTAACAGTTGGGTGGTAACTGTCATAGATTTTTTATTGAATTTTAGGAATGGAGAATTCCTTATAATTAATCGAATGCATAGACTAAACTCTAAGCTGCTTCTGTGTACATTCAAGGATGTTTTGACTTCCCTAAAGAGGTGACCAGTAGGTACTCAGCCAGTTTACCTTCAGCCAGTTCGCTATCAACCAAGGCCAGCTTAGTGAATGCCAGTATCTAGAACCGAGTTTTGTTGACAGATTTTGTTGGTTCAAGTGTCATGGAAATCCATGGCGTCATTTTGAGAAGTATGATGGATTATAGCTTTTTGAATGTGCCGGTGATCGAACTGAGAGTCTCTCGTATGCTAGACACACGCTCTACCGCTGAGCTGAACCTAGACACACACTCCACCACTAAGCTAAACCTGAACCCCACACTCCACCGCTGAGCTAAACCTGAGCCCCACCTCCACCGCTGAGCTGTATCTGAGCCCCACCTCCACCGCTGAGCTGTGCCTGAGCCCCATGCTCCACTGCTGAGCTGTGTTGTACCTGAGACCCGCGCCCTTGTAGCACTTGTCTCTATGTCTCTCATACTGGATCTAAGCAGCATAGCCTTGAATAACAAACATTTGAAGCAGCTGAGACACACAAGACTCCCCAGGTTCCCTTTTCTGTCTAAAGCAGACTAAGAGCTGCTTCCTGCGGCTGCTTTTGAACTGGGCATGTCCCTCCTGCCGTTAGATCAGTGACTGTGCCTCTAGGGTTGTGTGGGGGTTGTAATGAACCTTTCCCAGCCTCCCATACATACCTAGCAGGGAAGGCAGAAAGTGGACTGTCCAGTCCTCTGAATGCTTACCCGGGTCTGCTGTGATCCTGTGACTCACAGCAGTCACTGAGGGAGCAGAGCTGGCAAGCATGCCATCCGCCCAGCAGCCTGCCTCAGTTTCCCTCTTCCTCCTCCTCAGCCAGGGCTTTCACAACTGATGCTGTCCATTCTTAAATGACTCTCAGCTCACCTGTGTTTGCACTGTGTTCTAGTCCCCAGGGGCCCCTCCTCTCCCCTCCCCTCCTCTTCCCTCCTCTGCCCTCCTCTGCCCTCCCCTCCCCATGCCAGTCTTCAGTATGGAATGCTCTCCTTGTTCCTTTCCATTCTATTTCAAGGCTTACTTGAATTTCCACCTTTCAGAAACGTCTAACCAGTTTCCTACAGCTCCTTGTCTCCCGTTTCCCGTGAAACACTGCAGTGTATTATTCTATTGTTCTTGCACTGTGCGTTATCACAATTATTAGTTCAGTGTCTTTTCCTTCAAAGGAGACTATAATATCTTTTACGTGTGTGTGTCTGTGTGTGTGTGTGTGTCTGTGTGTGTGTGTGTGTGTGTGTGTGTGTGTGTGTGTGTGTAAAGCTGTGGTTTGCTTGCTTTGGGGAACAGGTTCACACTTTGTAACTCAGTGTGGCCTGGCATCTGCCTGGGCCTTCAGTGTGCCATGGTTACTCATGTGCTCCACCACACCTGCATAGCCTGGTGTCATCCACATCTCACTCCCTTGTTCTATAACATGTGTGGTTCCTTATATCTCAAGGACTGAATGAAGTGAACAAATGAAAATAAAAGGCAGCCACACCCTTGGGCACACACTAGAACCTTTCCAGTTACATCTTAAATTCAGAAACTCTTTGATGTATTCTTTCCAGTCAGTCAGCAAAATTTTTAAAATGGCATTTCCCTATGGATTTTGCATTTCTTTGATTATGAAAAGATTAAGCCCTCTCACATCTGCAAAAATGTCTGTGCACCTTTTTCCGAGGTGAATCATATATTTTATATCAAAAAGCATGAATATATAGCCACTCATTTAGTTAGTCTCAATTCTGTAACTACATACCCATTCTACAGATGAAGAAGTAAGGCTTGTTAGGAAAAGAATTACATGTTGAAAACCGTAGGCCCAGGAACTGAACCCGAGTGTGTCCTGCCCCCAAGCTTCCCTTCCTGATAAATGTTTATATCCCGTTTCCCTCTGTTGAGTTCATTTGTGAGTAGTTATTTCTGAAAACGAAGTCACCTGGATCTAGAATAACAGTAGAAATACCAGCGGCGGGGGCTGCAGAGATGGCTCAGCGGTTAAGAGCACTGACTGCTCTTCCAAAGGTCTTGAGTTCAATTCCCAGCAACCACACGGTGGCTCACAGCCATCTGTAATGAGATGGGATGCCCTCTTCTGGTGTGTCTGAAGACAGCTACAGTGTACTTACATATAATAAATAAATAAATCTTTAAAAAAGAAAAGGAAAGGGAAGGGAAGGGGAAGGGGGAGAGGGAAGGGAAAGGAAAGAAGAGAAAAGAAGTATTCTTGCGCATAGGTAACAGAGGCCGGGGAGTATTGCAAGTTCAAGGTCATCCTGATGTACACAGAGACTTGCTTGGGCTGGTGGGAGGGGCTGAGGGGGTGGCACTGCCCCAGAGAGCTCTGCTTTGTACACGCTCACTGGGGCTCTGCATGACTGCGGTGTTAGTCTGGAACACAGTGGCAGCTCTTCATTATCTTGTACTCGTAGCTTTAATGCTGTGTCTGTCCTGTGTCCCTGCTCCACTGGACTTCCAGAGTATTGTTACTGCCCCCAAGTGACAAGTTATGACATAGCAGTAGTAACCAGTTTGGTCACACCTCTGACCAGAAACATCAGCCGGTTAAATGTACATAATTCCTTAGGCTAAATATTGGCTTACCTAACTAGCATCTCTAATTAGCACCATGAGCTAAATGACTGTTAAGCAACATCTAAACACTTCAGGATCATTACAATGACACACTACATTCATTCTCAGCCTGAAGAATCTTTGTAAGACAGCAAATTCCTTGAAAGAAGAAGATCTGGTGAGTCCAGGCATGCTAGCACATACCTGCAATCATCCCAGCTTCAGTCGTGGTAGAGGAGACAATAACACTCTGGTGGGCTACAGTACAATACCACGAAGCACTGGAAATGAATAGACTCTGGCCGAGAAAGAGCAACCAAAGCCTGGAACAGGGCAAGTGTTCGTAGTCCCGGCTGCCTGCGGGGATGAGGGAAGAGGATAGCTTGAGCCCAGGGAAACACAAAGGCAAACAACATTTAAGAAATAACTAAATATGTAACACAGCATGTGGGTCTGTCTATGAATGCTTATTGTATTGAGTCTAACCAACAGTGAATTATCAACCAGCAGTTAATAAATGTCTTTAGAATACTACTATTGAGGACTAATGGCTAATTTCTCCTTTGTGTTGTAGGAATATGTTTATCCAGAAGCCAGAGACAGACAATACTTATTATTTTTCCATAAAGGAGCCAAAAAGTCACGTTTCGACCTAGAGAAATACAATCAGCTCAAGGATGCAATTGCTCAGGTAAGTCCTATGAGAATTAAACGAGCCCAGCCCTGTCTTCAATAGCATTGTTATCGTTGATAACCGTGGTCCTGCAATCGGGCAGGCGGAGGGAAGGAGACGGCGACCGTTTCCAGTATAAAGGTGGTTAATTAAAACTTTATTTAGCTAAAAGGTTGTTTTTTGGTTTTTTAAGGGGGTTGGCTTCCTGTTAGAAGGATATATTTCTGTTTGTTTGTTTGTTTGTTTGTTTGTTTTAAGGCAGTGGCCTCTGTGACCCAGGCTATCCTTGAACTCACTGTATAGCAGTTGGGAATGAATCAAACTCCTGGTCCTCCTGCCTCCACCTTCCTTTAGGATTGACTCCACCGAAGGTTTAGGAGATGCTGAGGGTTGAGGTGAGAACCCCAGGCTTGCTGGGCAAGTGCTCTGTTGGCAGAGCTGCCCCCCGGCTGGCTTTGCTGTTTGTGGTTGAAGAGACAGGTCTGGATGCCCGCCTTAGGCTGGCCTGTGACTCCAGGTGACACTCCAACCTCAGCCTCTCAGGCACCTGTACACTGTGTGCCCTCACCGTGATGAAAATGGTGAGCCCCAGCTGTGCTGTTGACACAAACACACTGGAATTTTTAGAGCTATTTTTTTTTTCCTTTTTTCATAGTCAGTTCTTCAGACCCTTTTTTTTTTCTGTTTTCTTGTTGTTTTCCTCTTCTATTCTCTCTACAATGACTGATCCAAAGTCTTTCCAAGTCAACTGGATGGACGCTAAAGCCAAAAGCAAACTGCACTGTGGGAGAGCCGAGGAGGGCTGGGCAGGGTACTCGTGAGGTCATTCCGGGGGATGCGTTTTAAAGACACGCTTCCTTTCCACAGAAGCCCCTCTTTCAAACTCCTGCAGTCCCTTTAATTTGGGTGACTAAATCCTCATTTGTTCCCCATAGTCTTGAGATTGCAGAGGTTTTCAACAGTTACCAGAAGGCCTTTCTTCCTTAGAGTGTTTGGCTGCCCTTCTCTGGTGTGTTTGTGTGTGTGTGTGTGTGTGGTATACGTGTGTGTCTGTGTCTGTGTGGTGTGAGTATGTGTATGTCCATGTCTCTCTGTGGTGTGTGTGTGTCTGTTGGTGGGGAAGGTTGTGGTATGTGAGTGTATGTCCATTTATGTGTGTTTTGTGTGTTTATCTGTGTAATGTATTTGTGTCCATGTCTGTGTGAATGTGTTTGTATGTGTGTCTCTGTCTCTCTGTATGTGTCTGTGTGTGTGGTACATATGTATGTGTCTGTGTGAGTGTGTCCGTGTGTTTGTGAGCATATGAGTGTGTGTGTCTGTGTGTGGTACATATGTTTGTGTGTCTCTGTGTGTGTGTGTACATCTATGTGTAAATGAGTGTGTGTGTAATCTGTGCATGTCTTATGTGTGTTTGTAAGTGTGCATGATCATGTACATGTGAGTATGTGTAGTGTGTGTGTAAGTGCACATTGCCTTCTGTGGCTGTGCATGAGGTCATTCTGAGCCACAGGTAATACTGACCAGTCATCTCTAGTCCAGTACAAATAGAGGAACGTTAGCCCCACCCATGCTAATTAATACAACTACTTAAGGATGAGACCCAAGCATGTGACAGGCTCTAAAGATGCTTCAGTTGACTGCACATCTCCCTTTAATGCTGTTGTAGCAGTGTTAGACTCACACCTGTAATCCTAACCCTGAAGTCTGAGATAGGACGGCTTCTATGAGTTTGAGGTTAACCTAGGCTACAGAGTGAGACTATCTCAAAAGTCAACAACAAAGCCAAGCAGTGGTACACACCTTTAACCCCAGCATTCAGGAGGCAGAGGCAGGCAGATCTCTTGAGTTCAAGACCAGCCTGGTGTACAGAGTGAGCTCCAGGACAACCAGGGCTACATAGAAAAACCCTATCTTAAAAAAAGAAAGAGAGAGAGAGAGAGAGAGAGAGAGAGAGAGAGAGAGAGAGAGAAAGAGAGAGAGAGAGGAAGAAAGAAGAAAGAAAAGAAAAGAAAAAAGGAAAAAACAACAAAAATTCAATGACTGAGTAAAATAACTTAAATAGATATTGAATGAATAAATAATCTTAAATGCCAGAGATTAAGACTGTCTCCTCCTAAAGGCTTATGGAGACATGCTGTCACGTATGTCTGAGATGGCCCCTGCATCCTTAGGCTGGGCTCCTTATATCCCCTGGGCAGGTCTTTGCTGAGACTGGGTGGGCAGCTCTGCCTTGGGCTAAAGTCTTAGGGTTTTCAGAGTCCCTGAGAGGATGGTAAGAAAGGAGAGTGGTTGCCTGTCTCAGTAGGCACTGATGTTGCTGTGGGCTTCGTTGGCTGCCCTTCCTCACCCGTTGTTTCTATTTTAGGCAGAAATGGATCTTAAGAGACTGAGAGACCCATTACAAGTACACCTGCCCCTCCGACAGATCGGAGAAAAGGAATGATCCGAGATGACCGTGAATCCCGGCAGAGAGTGCGCCTGTTTGTAACTCACGCCGTTTTAATTAAAGCATGGCAGGTGGAGGCTGGGGTAGAGGGTTTTTACCTTTAATTCTAAAAACAAAACACAAAAAGGATCTTAGGGAATAAAGGGATCTTAAATGCTGAGGATCCAGCATCATGGAATCCAAGTGCAAAGGGCTTAGCGAGTCTTGTCTTAAGCATCTCCATTTCGGATGAGAGTGAAGACTCCGTCGCAGCTGGGCGGAGGATGTTGGGTGTTTGCTTCTTGCATCTTTGCAGGGTCTGCGGAACACTAACACACCAGCACCCCACTCAGCTCCAGGTTTTTGTTTTTGTTTTTTAATTTAAAGTTTCTTATTTTTGACATAGGAATAAATAAGTGTATAAGAAAATCAAATCTTCTGATTCATGAATGGCAGAGTCTGGGCCAGTGCGGCTAGCCTTCATTTTAAGCTGGACCTGGCCTTCATTTTAAGCTGGACCCGGTCTCTGCAAAGGTACCAGAATCTCTCGGCCCTGCACCCCTTTTCTGACCACCTACCTACCTGCAGATCCTGGTTGGTTGGTCACACTGCTTTTAACCACATAATCATTGGAATTAAGTTATGATTGTTTGATGATTGACACTTGGATTATCTCTTAATGAGATCTCATGTCTATCTCCCCGGGGCTCTGAATCAATGTCTAGAAGTCACTGGCAATACTGCATGAGGGTTTTTGTTGTATTTTTTTCCTTTTTTTTTTTCTTTTGGTTTTTTTTTTTTTTTTTTTTTACTAATTAGTCTTGAGAGGAGGAAAAATTCCTTCCTTTATATACTGATCCCATTGATAACCCCCACTTCCTGCACACCACGGATCAGAAGGCCCGTGCTCATCCATATTACCAAAAGAGGAGGATGTAAGGTTTACAGATCGGCTAAAAATCAGGCTCCGAGTCTATTTCAGACCAAGAGACTCTGGGTTAATCTAACACACACGTCATCATGTGCTCTCACAACTCCACCACCCCAGCTGCTGGAAATCAAGGGCGGATCTCAAAGGCTGCAGCTATCTTTTTACCAGGAATATCTTCCTATGGCTTCCTTTAGCCTGTCTTCTCCACCCCGTTTATTTTTATCTTAAACAGAGAGACAGGAGAATTACTCTTACACTCTGATAGAGTGTTTTCTACCATCTTCCCAGATGGTCCCTGCGCTCGAAGTCAAAGCACTCTGCCTAGTGGCCTGTTTTTAACTGTTCTGGGGACAGGATGGCAAGGAGGACGGGGGCTTGCCACACGACCGATTGATTGGGTGTTTGGTTTTGGTTTGCTTCCTTCCCATGATTCACCCCGCCTCATGGGACAAGGAGTTTCTTTTTCCTCCTCCTTTGGGGATCATTGTATATGAAAGAAAACCTTTGAATGACAAACCCAGACTCTAGGTGCCTTGCAGAGGTTGAAGGCCAGCCACGCCACTGCTTCCACCACCAGCCGCCACTGGCCTGCCAGAGAAAGGATGCATGTCTCGGTCCCCAGCCCGCCTCCTCCTTCCTTCCTGTCCTTCAACCTCTCCCCTGTTTCTTTTCCTTGTGCAGATTATTTTTAAGCCATCTATCCTGTTTGTGTGCAGGGTTCTTAAGAAGGCATGGCACAGTGCAATGAGCAAATCCTCTGAGTGTGGGAGGCGGGGGGTGGGCGAGCAAGATGTTGGACACGTGTACAATCCTGTATCATTTATGAAATATGTATAAAAAGCAATGTACCTTCCGGAACAATAAATACTTATTCAATTTTTGAATCATGGCATCTCGTTCTTTACAACAAAGCCAGAAAGATCCTGCCTTTCCTGTGATTGTAGCTGGGAAGATTTTTCTGTCTAAAGTTTTATCTTATATAGGCTAGGTATGGTGGCACACACATTTAATCCTAGTATTCACTCTGGAGGCAGAGGGGCAGAGGGGCAGAGGGGCAGAGGGGCAGAGGGCCAGAGGGCCAGAGGGGAAGAGGGGCAGAGAGGCAGAGAAGCAGAGAGGTAGAGGCAGAGGCAGAGGCAGAGGCAGAGGCAGGTGGATCTCTGTGAGTTCTAGACCAGCAAGAGCTACACAGTCAGAGCCTGTCTCAAAAAACAAAGCTGGAAAGATGGCTCAGCAGGTAAGAGCACCGACTGCTCTTCCAGAGGTCCTGAGTTCAATTCTCAGCAACCACATGGTGGCTTACAGCCATCTGTAATGGGATCCGGTGCCCTCTTCTGGTGTGTCTGGAGACAGACGGTGTACATGCAAACATAAAGTAAACCTAAACAAACAACAACAACAAAAACCCAGACACAACAAAAATAAATCAAAGTAGATTTTATAGAAATAACAATATCAAAGCAAACTTTCTTGCTAGAGCCTGTATATCACTAATTCTTCCCAAACATGAATAGATATTCCCAAGTTTTCAGAGCCACCAAGAGGTCAAGTGGCCTCTATAGCCAGTATAAAGCTGCACTGAAACTGGTGTCCTCGCCCTTTAATGTATAGGGAAGAAAACAAAATCACTTCTATGTCATTCTGCCTTGATTACCTGGTACTCCAGAAAGCTGCTCTAAGATAAACCAAAGTAAATATTCACTATTTCAGAAACTGAATCAAATTTATAATGATCACTAAATAGGAAATTACCATGGGGAACCACATTGTCAAAGGGTGCATCTGACAACAACACCAACACAACAACAACAACATGGTGTCTGGCCCCTCTGGTAAAGAGCCTGCAGAGCCATTGTCCTTCCCTGCAGCTTACAGAGCCTCGTGGGATACCTCTGAGGTAAGAGGAGTGTAAAGTAGGGAAGGGTGAAACTGTTTCACCATTGACTGTGTGCAACATTCTGTTCAACTTTGCCTGGGGGATCTGAGGCAGATGAAGGGCAAACTGTGGTTGGGCTTCTCCTCTCGAAAAGGGCGAGCAGTTGTTCTTTCTGCAAATGCCTGTGCTGTTTCTGCAAATGCCTGTGCTGTCTGTAAGATGTGGGTGTAACATCTACCTCGGTAGAGGTTCATGGGAAATGATGGAGACAATGGATGAGCTCTGTTACTTCACAAAGTATCCACTAAGTAGTAGATACCAGTGTTACACGGTGCTTCACAAAGTATCCACTAAGTAGTAGATACCAGTTGAAAGCAAAGGTAAACAGAACGGCCATAAGACTCAGCAATTCCACTTCTAGGTATGTGTCAGAAAGAACCTGAGGATTCAGATGACTGCGTTATTCAGTTCAGCCAAAGGGCAGAAAAAAATGCCAAGTGTCCCTCAGCGCGCTTCTACAGATAGAGTGGCAACAGATGGCTGGATGTGACCGTGAAAGACAGAAGTTCTGACATGCTAGAACATGGATGAACTGTGACGATCACATGCTAAATGGAAAAAAGTCATTAAAATCATTATGGTTCCACTTGTGTGAAATATCTAATCAAATTCACAGAAGTATAAATGATAGTTTGCAGGGAGATTTTTATGTTAGGGATAGTTGTTGTATTTAAAGCTGCGAATTTTCACTAAAGACAGACTGAGCAGTGCCGATCTGTCACTGGGTGTGGCAATGCAGTTTGGCTGAGGGGACTTGCTGAGGCCAGCAGAGGGTCCTCAGAGAGGATCTGCACCTCCCAGAAGGTTGTGGAACTGAACGTTCTTCTACCTCTGTGCGCGCATTCTGTTGAGATGGTGGTCCAGAGGAGCCATTGCTCTGGAGAAAGAACAGGAAGAGAGGAGGCTAGATCCCAGGTAGGCCTTTAACTCCAGTGACACGTCCCAGCTATAACTGTTTGTCTCTTTCTTCATTCATGTCTATGCATCTTATTTAATGACCCACTGAGTAGTTTAAACAAGGGCCATCTGCGTGACCACAGAGCCGCCCAAGAGAGCCTGGTGATGTCGGTGACGTCCCCTCTCCCAGAATCTATCAGCAGCCAATAGTTCAGCAGCAAGGGATAGGGTCTCATGAGCCCCTCCCCCACCCGTGACAGATTGTTGACAGGGCCAGCCTTGTGCAGGTCAGTGACGGTAACCATGGTTGTTAAGTTCACGATTGGAATTGTTTCAAGTCTAAATGGCATTTTGAAGCCTGTCACCCTGTCTTCTGGCTCTCACACACTTCTTGCCCCCTCTTCCTTACAGGAAAGTGACATAAATGTCACTGATTTTTTTTCCCAACACCAACCATCTTTCCTTTTCTTTCCCCTAATAAGTCACATACCATGTATGCCTTCCATAAAGCACCTTTGGAGTCAATTCCTTGGGATCATACTGAATGTTAAGTTACCTGCTTTATATGTTCGCATTTGCATGTCATTTGCATATGCTTTATAAGCGTGGCCCATGCTAAACACGGCCCTCTCCTTCAAACATCTCTGCTCCTGTGTCTTGGACTTCCCTCTTCAAGGCCACAGTTTCCTAGTCTTCTTTGCAGTCTCCTGCCAGTGACCACATATTAAGTGTTAACTTCCCACCATGCTCTATCTAACCTGGGGCACACTTCCCTTGGACAATCTTGCCCACTCCCCCAAATCAGGTACCATTTATATGTTGAAGGCTGTCCCAGTATGGTTCTGAGGTCTCTCTAGAGCAGCAAGCTGGTTTCCTTTCCTCCCTGACTGTATTGCCCTATGTATGGTAAGTTTCTTCCCTGTCACCAGGGTATTTGGGGGCTTAAATCCTAAGGACACATACTTTAGGAGACTTGAAAATACAAACAAGTGCTAACACTAACAATGGGGGAGAGGGCACTAAATGATACAATAAAGAAGCAATTAACCAAATCTGAAACACAGAACACTCTATAAGTGGCTGATTAGATGACTGGCCAATAGTATAAAAGAGGCAGGATGATGTAGACGTTTAAGTGACACCTCAAAATGCAGTCTACAGTAAAAGTCTTGCTCAATCCTGATTCAAACTAGCAATACAAATGAACGTTTGAAACTATTGGAAAAGCTAAACACAGATAGGACATCAAATGCCGAAGAATTATTCCTGCTTTCCATAACTGTAATAACAGCCTCGTGGTGACATAAATAAGAGAGACCACCTCTTAGGGATGTACCGTGGAATGTGAACAAAATAAAATAAAAAAATCAAGAAGATGTCAGTGGGCTTCGCAGCTGGGTGTTCACCCTCCTTCTTCTGTCCTGTATATTTTTAAAGGCAGGTCAACTAAAAGGGAAAAAACCCGACAAGAGTGGGGGAGGGGTATCCTGGCATCCCCGGGATTCTTGTTTATAGAACCAAAGGGCTATCTGGTGCAAGTCCTTGACTCCAGCAATCAATCTTGGCCACAAGCCTGGGTTTATCTCAGGCACACGTCCTTTGTTTTTTCAAACACATATAAAGCACTGGAATGTCTTCTCAGGGACAGGAAACAGTGAGGCTTGTTTTTTTTTGTTGTTGTTAAAAGCAACAGCAGCATTGCCCAGCTATGGAGTCCCACGTCATCCATCACTGCTGTCAAACTACAACTTAAGACCCTAGTGGTCAAGCTGCCTGGGTCCTAACGGGGAGAAAGAAACAAAGTTAGATCCGTGCGACTCCTTGTTCACCTGTAGCTCCTGCAGATCCCACTTCTGTTTACCGTCACAATCTAGAAATTAACAATCTAGTAATAAGGACTAATAGTTTCTGGAAATGGAGCCCTTAGAAGAAAGAAGCCACAATCATTTGGGAAAAGTGCTTAAGACCTTTTTTTTTTTTTAATGTAAGGGCTGCCTTCCCCAAACATGCTTCTTGTCCCAGTTGCTAGAGATGTGGTTACTCAGAGAACAAACTCAGGTATGGAAGGGACAGAAGGGACGTGGGGATAAGCTCTGATTTGAGGCTCTAAAAGTTGGATTGGGTGAGAGAATGTATTTCCCTCAGACCTATTTAAAATAGATCTTGACATATGTTTAGCCCACCCTGCTGATTGACCCCATTCCATTGCCTTTTTACCATAATTTCTGGTTCTGGGTGCCCACAGCCAGAGACCTTTGACCCCCATGTCTGAAGTTACTACACCCAGGCCTGGTGACGTCTAGTGAGCTGGTCCCCATGGTCCTCCTCTTTGGTCTGGGATTTTGTTAATTAATGGGTAGTTCCAAATTTTGGGAAGTTCCTGCTATCATTTTAGTGTGAGAACTGGATAAATAAATAACCCCCAATACCCCATGGAAAAGAAACCCAGCACGGAAACACCAGGCATCACTGCTGGGTTGGTAATGCCCGAGTGAAGGTTTGTCCCTTCAGAAACTCTGAGACTGGAGACCAGAATAAGGAAAATCTAGGAACTTCTTCAAGAGAATACCAGCCCCTCCCAGGCCCCTCCCTATCTCCTGTGTGTGTGTGTGTGTGTGTGTGTGTGTGTGTGTGTGTGTGTGTGTGTGTGTGTATGCCTGTGTGCATGTGTGTGTGTCTGGGTATGTGTTTTTCTGCGTGTCTGTGTATGTGTGTCTGTGTCTATGTGTGTCTCTGTGTGTGTGTGTGTGTGTGTGTGTGTGTGTGTGTGTGTATTTCTGTGTGTTTCTCTGTGTGTATGTGTGTGTGTTCTTGTTATCTCCTGGACCATCAGACTGAGACATTTCTCCAGTACCCAGTTCCACGGTGTGGCTTGACTCGCTCTGGCTGAAGGAGGCTGCACAATGCCATGGCTGCCACATCAGGAAGTCAGTTCCTAGAAGTCACAAAACAAGATTTGACGTGAGGGGATGTCCCTAAGTGAGAGTTCCCTTCTGGATAAGATACCGAAGGCTCCGTTACAGGCAGTTCTTGGGGGGTGGAGGGGGGACACACACACAATAGGAGGATGAGGCATGGAGAGGGTTTTTTTGTTTTTTGTTTCCTCTAAAGACCCGTATCAGTAAAATACTGCTGGGGAAGGTGAGGAGCAAGGCCTCTATCTGGAGTCAAGGCCAGAGCGTTATCCCACTCACCGTCTTCCGCTGTCCCACGAGGTCCCAGCCAGCGCGGATACAGATATTCTTCCTAAGAGTCCAGAGGGATATTCTCCCCTAAGTGCTTGAGAGAACAACGGAGAACTGTTGTTACACCGGGAATCTTCTATCCACTCCTGGCAGCTGGATCAGAACGATGCCTCTGTCCCTGCTGCTCACCTGCCTCTCCACCACAGTCACCTTGGTGTCACCTGCGGGTAAGTCCCGTGTCAAGAATTTGGCACAATGTACTTTTGTGTTGCTGTTTGCTTTTGGGTACCAAATGTTAAGAACCAGATGACAGGGCCTTAAATACAGCCCTATGGTTGTGTAAAACAAACAAAAACAAAAACAAAACAAAAACAAAAAAAAGACAAAACAAAAACAGTCATTCAACCTACATGGATATATATACCCACCCAGAGAATTTTTGTTTCGTGTTCCTTTAGCTTCCTGCCTGAGTGGCTAGGACTTCCAAGGACCTTTTTTCTCTACAACCTTCCTATGAGCTAAGGGGTTCTGGGAGTATGTGTGAAAAGAAATTAGATCTCTTTCTAGGGTAAGGACGTTAGAGTTCCAACTTTAAGAATGGAAACGATATTTTCTTTCCTTTAGAAATGAGAGTAGAGCTTTTTCCTTAATGAGTAAAAGGGAGCAAATGTTCTGTCCCCATGAAAGGGGCAGACCTGGATAAAGCAGGTATTAAATTTGACCTTTAAAAATATGAGTGACTTTTTGCACAGACCAAGCAACTTCTCAGGCTTGGCATAAAACTTGCCAACGAGGATCCTTCTGGGTGTTTCTGTGTAGCTCAGTGTATGACTGGCTTAGATTGGTTTCTCTGCAGTAACTTGGGCCACACTGACACCTTTAAATATATATATAATTTACATATGTGTGTATAGACACACACACACAAAGTTTGAATCCAGGCAATAGTGGCACAACCTTTAATCCCAGCACTCAGGAGGCAGAGGCAGGTAGATCTCTGTGAGTTTGAGGCCAGCCTGGTCTACAGAGTGAGTTCTAGGACAGGACAGCCAGGGCTACACAGAGAAACCCTGTCTTGAAAAACAGAAACCAAGCAACAACAACAACAACTGATTGAACCCTGAGGAGATATGCGTATTACAATATCCTGGATGGGATCCTGGGACAGGGGACATTGTAGATAGAAACTAAAACAATGTGAATGACCACAGGCTTGAGGTAATAATAATCAATGGTGCTTCTCAGTGCTTGGAACCCAGGAAAGAAGAGGTGAACAGGGAGAAGCAGGGGACAGGACAGGGAGCTTCTAGACACAGCAAAGGCACAAGGGCTGAAAAAACTGTGACTTGGACAGTGTACAGGGCCTTCGAGGTACACCAGCCTCCAGGATAACAAGATAGGGACACAAATACGTCTGCTCAGGCCCCGTGGTTGGTCTTTGTATAAGATCCAAGCTCCTAAGTGTTCTGCTGAGCCGCTGAGCTTTCTAGCAGGGAGGGGGACTTTGAGAGAAACATACAGGGTTGTTCTCTTTCAAGTCGCTGAGGACTGTCTGAGCTAACTAGGATCAGTTTCTATAATGCCACATTCTTGGCTCCACACTGAGAGCAAAAAGACGATTTGACACCAAATGGGAATTTTAAAAGAGTGTGGAAGAATGTAATGTTAGCAAATATCCAGCAACTGTGTTTGTGTGACATCTCATATAGGGTCAATCTCTTCTTCACGCCACTGTTCCTCTACAACAGGAGGGCAACTGAACTTTCCAACAGTCTAAGAAATGACATTTAACTTTAAGGAAAACTTTAGAAATCATGGAATAGTCATTACGGGAGTTGTTGTCAATGCCATGAAAGGTTGAGAGTCTAACATTTCTTGTAAAATTAGAGACAGGGAGATGAGTGAAATATTTCTATGAAGTTATAATCATCTGTGAAATTGTTCTGGAAGCCCTGCTTGGCTGGAGAGCCATAGCCAGAGGGGTGGAGGAGACTTCCCCCTAGGAGAAGGGAGGGAATTTGAGGACATCTCTTCAGGGAGCACTGAATTGTCAGCTGGCACTCTGCTGGGGCAGCTCGGAGGCATTTTAAAGACTTTGGAAGGAACTCGCAAAACTTGAAGAGAAGGTGGCACAAGCAAGAATTTACAATCCTACAAATGTCATTTCCAGAAAGCACAATGTCCTGAACACTTTTTGCCCCAGACCGTCAAGTTATTTCCTGCCTGCTCTTGCCAAGCTGCAGAGTATTTCAAAGCAACTGGCCGTGTGCCTCGGGCCTTTCCCTTTCTGTGGAATGAGCTTTCCACATTCTTTATTCAGTCAGACTTCATACTGAGGCAAGACCTGACTGCCACTTTTGCAAAGGTAACTCAAGGCCTTCCCCCTTTTTCACACACCACACACACACACACACACACACACACACACACACACACACACACAACTCTCCCCGCCCTCAGGGACCATAGGCTGATATTGATCCGGGAGGGCAAGGGGAACAGAGATGAACACAGCCTTTGAGTACCTACAACGAATGACAATGCCCTGCAGACAGGGGCATGGAGGTATGTGTGAACGTTTTGAATTCCCCAGACAAAATCAGAGAAGGAGGAGCCCTGCTAATGAAGGGAGTCCTCCATTACGTGTCAAGTCTCAGAAGACTTCGATCTTGATTAGCAGAATTTCCACACAACACACACACACACACACACACACACACCACACCACACCACACCACACCACACCACACCACACCACATCACATCACATCACATCACATCACATCACATCACATCACATCACATCACATCACATCACATACACACACTTTTTGTTTGACAAATCAAAATGCAAAAGCGAGGTGGATGTAGCCAGTCATTGGCACTGTGATCTGAAACATCACCGGCTATCTCTGGGTCCTCTTTCACCCCCAGTCCTAGATCCTTGTTCCGCTTACATCAGTCTGAACGAGCCCTGGAGGAACACTGACCACCAGTTCGACGAGTCCCAGAATCAACCTCTTTGCGACAACCATATGAACGGGGAGTGGTATCGCTTCACGGGGATGGCAGGAGATGCCATGCCTACCTTCTGCATACCGGAAAATCACTGTGGGACCCATGCTCCTGTCTGGCTCAATGGCAGCCACCCCCTAGAAGAGGATGGCATTGTGCAACGCCAGGCCTGTGCCAGCTTCAAAGGAAACTGCTGTCTGTGGAACGCCACGGTGGAAGTCAAGGCCTGCCCCAGAGGCTACTACGTGTATCGGCTGGCCAGACCCAGCGTCTGCTTCCATGTCTACTGTGGCCGTAAGTACCCTCCTGTGCTCTCTTCCCTCCCCAGCAAGCCCACAGATGGAGTTAAAGAGAAAGGCACCGTATGAAAGCCAGTTATTGTGATGCTTATTTCTTCATTAAAAGAAAAGAAATTAAAACATTACAAGATTAGAAGTGATGGATTTTCACCTTCCTGAGTATGGAAGAGCCCTCAGTAATCTACCTGTGTAGTGATGACCAATGGGTGAACAGATAGATGCCCAGACATCCACACGGTAGCTTTGTGCTTGCTTTTGATGCTTTTTAGGCATGATATATAACGGGAAGAGGCAACTTAGTGTCAATAATACTTAGAAGCGAATTACTACATCACCAATGCCATCAAAATCTGGGGACTTCGTAAACACCTTTAAACAGTAAAGCTCAAACGCAGAGCCCATAGAAGCTGGTGTTCCCAGCTCCTGTGCATACTCTGGAGAGACCACAGTTGAGCATGACCAGGTTCATGTGCACTAATGTGTTTAGTTTGCTGAAGTCCTCTGGTCACCATGGGCCTGAGGTCTGTAGCTGCGAATTGGTTATTTGAATGGACCAAACTGCCCATGAGCAGCTGGTCTTACTCCATTGATGATACAGTCCCTGAGCCATGAGAAATGTCAGGAACATGTGGCCCATGCCTGCATTCACGAGACAACTCAAAAGACAGGGTCCTCTGAGCCTCACCACTCACAGAAGGTAACTGTTGTCCTTCCATAGATTTCTATGACATCTGTGATGAGGATTGTCACGGCAACTGCCTGGATACCACCGAGTGTGCATGCTCTCCAGGAACCTCGCTGGGCCCAGATGGGCAGACTTGCTTTGGTAAGAACTAGTCACAGGGCAGAAATGGTCCCTCGGGATCGATGAGACATCCCAGTGAATCTCTGAGCATTTGCAATTGAGCTTGTCTTTGTTGCTCACAACTAAAGCACAGCACAAGCTCACGGTGTGATCAGGAACAGTTTGGAACCACACAGTCTGCTCTTATGAAGCCATTGAAAGTGGCCAGTGTGCCTGAGGATCCAACTCTTAAGTTTACTAGATTTTAATATAAACACCTTTTGATCCAGCCATTGGCAAACCAAAAATGCATGGGACAACTCGAATGACAGAAATTTGTCTGTTTTTACGAACCGTAAATACCGATTAAATGTTTCTGATGAGAACTGGCCTCCATTAAGGTGTGCTTACTCTGTAGCCCTAGCTCTGAGGAGGCTGAGCCAGAAGAATGGTGAATTCAAGACCATCCTGAGCTACATGGGCAAGACTCTGACTCAAAAAGCAAACCCAGAAAATCTGATATCCAAATTGAGATACACTATCAGGTCATTTCAAAGTAGTTTCAAGGGCCCAGTGCACGGTGACACATAGCTGAGACCCCAGCACTTGGAAGATCAGGAGCACAAGGCCAGCCTCTTCTGCATAGTGCTTCTAGGCTCGTCTGGGCTACATGAGACTCTCATCTTATCTACTGTTGTTTACCGTTTTGTCTTTCTACTGCAAGCTCTAAACATTGGCTTCCCTTATTTAGTTCATTTTTTCCCTTTGGGTTTTTTTTTTTTTTCTCTTTAAAAAAAAAAAATGCTTGTATGGCTCTTGGTTTATCACCAGTCAAAGCCTCTACAACGTGCCTATCCGTTTCCATCGTGAGCTGTCTGCAGTGACTTGAGCCACGCCCTCGCCCGACATTAGGGGCTTTCTGTGGTTCTCTACCCGTCTCGCCTCCTCCACGGATGCCCTGCTCCAGAGCAGGTTTCCAAGTGTGCCTGTAAGTCAGGTCCAATCGCACATCAGTTTCTCAACTTGAGATGGACATCCAGCGTGGGAGGCGAACATCTATGTTTCAGCCGTTGCAGGACACTGGCCTGGGGTTCCTCGATTGGCACACGAGCGTGGTTTGCCATGCTATAACAGAAAACCATTTTCACACGGTGTTTTGCTAGTTCCTTCTGCCCTTTAAGCTCTTTCTGTACTTTAAAACAAAGTAAAATCGATGACCTTGCACTGATCAATTTTTTTCATGAACTTATTGAAGAAAGAGGACTTCATAAAAACAAATAAATAAGTGTACCTAGCACATGAGAGGAACCTCATCCCCCCGCCATGGCCTGCCCCTTGTTACATTTATGTATTTATTGTGCATGAGTGCCTATGTGCCATGCCACACATGTAGAGGTCACAGAACAACTTCCAGATGTCAGTTCTCACCTTCTTCTGCCTTGTGTGTTCCACCCAAACTCAGGCTGTCCAGGTTAGCAGAAAGTGCCTTTCTCTGCTGAGCCATCTTGCCAGCCCCATAGCTCTACTCTAAAGAATAGGATCTCACAAGTACTCGGACACCTTCTGCTTGGAGGTGACAGATGAACAGAAGTAGACAGATGAGCTAACAGCTAATTGGGGGGACCAGGCCCATAGACCGGACTACGCTGGCTCATACACGATAGGGCATCTGGGAAGACACAGAGCGGGGATTCTGTTCAGAAGCTGGGGCAGGGTAAGGTTGCTCAATGGTATTGGCATTGATGTGGTTTCTCTTCTACAGACGAAAATGAATGTGAGCACAACAACGGTGGCTGCAGCGAGATCTGCGTGAACCTCAAAAACTCACACCGCTGCGCATGCGGGGTTGGCCGCGTGCTCAGGAGCGACGGGAAGACTTGCGAAGGTGAGACTGGGTGAGGAGGGGATGCAAACCCAGCATCCAAAGGGAGCCACTGGCTTGTTCTTTGACATCTGGGAAGCTGGCTTGACGGTAGCGGAAAATAACAGTTTGTCAGCCTAAGGAAATGGCTACAGGGCACCGGTGGTGCTTAAGCTGTGGACAGAATTCAAGATCGAAGGGTGCGGGGGTGTTGCAAGAAGTAGAACGTCGTGGGGAAACTGAAGAGGAATAATACCCACTTTCTCAAACTTAAATGTGCCCACAAAGCCCATAGGATCTTGTTAAAGTGCAGAGGTAACTATGTTGCTAAATAATGTCTAGGTGCGAGCTACTGCTGGCCAGAAGCTGACAGTGGCATGCAGCAGCCCAGGTTCTCAACCTTCCTGGGTCTGAGACTGGACTCCCCACGCCCAGCCCCCACAAAGCCACTTCTAGTGGGGAAATCTGCTTCAACAGGCTGGGATAAGACCTCATTTACAATTTTAATAAATTCTATAGGTGATTCTTATTGGCTTAGAAAATTGAGAAAATACTAGGACAGAGGTGGTGGCAGCCCACGCCTTTCATTCTAACATTCCAGAGACAGAGGCAGGCAGATTTCTGTGAGTTCCAGGCCGTCCTGGCCTACAGAGTGAGTTCCAGGACAGCCAGGGCTACACAGAGAAACCCTGTCTCACAAAACAAAACAAACAAACAAAAAAGACAGACAACTTGAGAAACTTTTTTTTTACATTGATTTATTTTTTCTTTGTTTTGGGGAAGATAAATTATTTTGAAGATAAAATTATCTACTTAAAAATTTTAGGCTTACTCTATTTTATTTGTATGAGCGCTTTGCCTGCATGTATGGACACGTAGCACATGAGTGAATGGTGTCCACAGCGGTTAGGAAACTGGAGTTACTGATGGTTGTAAGCCACCGTGTGGGTGCTGGGAGAGTTGAACCCAGGTCTTCTGGGAAGATAGCTAGGGCTCTTAGCCCCTCAGCCGCTCCCTAACCCCATTAGCTACTTTTAATAACAGAGTTGCTATGTGCATGGTTTAGTAACCAAAGCCTTACTGATGTATTGCAAGGAATTGAAGTGAAAGTATCTATTGTTACTCTTTTACCTTTTAGTTGATGTAACGTTTCACATTTTTATGGGTAATGATGCAGTAATCTGCTACTGTTCCCTGGGACTCAGGCCATGTCCTCACCACACACAGCTAGGGACAGTGTTAGGGCAACTCACACCTGCTTTCCCAAGTCTAAGTTGCCCTAACACCCCTGAGAGCCTGCCATGGACAGGTAAATAGCATGGTTGTTATTATTTACAAAGGCTATATGATTGCCCATCAGTACCATTAAACCTGTTTATTAATAGTTATAATCTATAATATATATGAGTTCATTTTCTTTTTGTCACATTCAAAATAATAAGATACCATCCCAAAGAGAAAAATGTATGAGTCGTGTCCTACAAAGTTTGCATTATTAATCCAGAGGACAGTAATTGGGGTATTACATTGCTGCCCTTATAAAGAGACTAAATTATTTTGAATTTTATTGAATAATGATAATGTCAGGAGTCCTCCCTAAATCTTAATAATTTTATATAATAATTTCAACATATTTGAATATTAATAAAATATTTCATGAAGAACAGTTGTAATTATTCATGAACACATTATTGAGACTATTATGGTTAATATTCATATAATCTTAAAACCTAATAACCATAACTGAAAAATATTTAGCAAATGATAAAAATTTTATGTGTCTGTCTGAGCAATACTTTAAGAATAGTGTTTCTATTTATAACATTTAACTTTTATTGAAAGGCTAAATGTATTTGTTTCTTTAGTGTGGCTATTAAATGGTTATAGCTTTTTAAAAATTAATTATACTTTTGAATTTTTAAGTAAATTTTAATGGTTTATTATATAAATAGGAAAATAAGGAAGAGTAAAAAAATGTAAATGACCCCCAGTCATTCAGGGCTAGAAGTTTCTGCCCTGAACATTTCTTTCCACTGTCCCGAGGGGCTTAAATCCTTTAAGGCAATTTGGATTTTTTTTGGGGGGGGGGCTATTTTTTTGTTTGTTTTGCATTTTTTGACCTGAAAATGCCCAATGTACTTAGTTAGGGTTACTGCTTCATCTTACAGATATTGAAATTGCAACTTAGAGAAATAAGCTGACTTAGGAAAGGTCATTTTGAAGGTGGCGGGCAGCAGAGCTGAGCCAGGTGAAGCCCTGGGGGTGACCTCAACAGTGAAGAGAAGTCTTCTGTTAGAAGGAAAAACCTTTAATGTGGATTTGAACACCTTTTTTTTTTTTTGAGACGGTGTCTCACTATATACCCTTGGTCAACCTGGAGCTTGGTATATAGACCAGGCTGGCCTAGAATTCACAGAGTTTCTCCTGCCTCTGCTTCCAGTGTGCTGGAATTAAAGGCATGCACATCATCCCGGTGATTTTTAACACTTCATAGCATAGTAGCATATTTTTATATTTTCTTCCACATTATTATCTATAATCTCAACTATTTCAAAAATCCACAAACTGCATATATCCTTTAAAAATAGATGGCATGGCTTGTCACAGTGATACAACCTGTGAAGACACTGTTGACAGCGATATTTGTCACTGCTGGCCTGGACACACAGGTGCCCTGTGTGAGACAGACATAAATGAATGGAGTAGCAACCCCTGCCAATTTGTAGGGGGTCAGGGGATGAGGTGTGTGCCAAGCTGTCCCACAGGGATCAATAGGGACACCCTGCAGGCCTGCCTTCCTCCTTCAACTTCCTTGGAGCCTCAGGCTATGTTTGTATCTGTCAGCCTGGATTCACAGACTGGATTCACAGCCTAGCATGACTGTCCTCTGAGAGGCTCCACCCAGCAGCTGACCAGAAACAGAGGCAGAAACCAATAACCAAGCATTAGACAGAGCTTGGGAAATCTCGTGGCAGAGTTGGGGGAAGAATTGAGGAACCAGGAAGGAATAGGGACTCCATTGAAAAACAATAGAGTCAACTAACCTGGACCCTTGGGGGCTCACAGAGACTAAACCACCAACCAAAGAGCATCTAAGGGCTGGACCTAGCCTCCCTTTCCCCTGACTCCCACACATATGTAGCAGATGTGCAGCTTGGCCTACATGCAGGTTCCCCAACGACTGGAGTATAGACTTGCCCTGACTCTGTTTGCCTGCCTTTGGATACTGTTCCCCTAACTGAGCTGCCTTGTCTGGCCTCAGTGGGAGAGGATATGCTTAGTTCTGCAGAGACTTGAGGTGCCATGGTGGGCTGGTATGGTGGTGGGGCTCCTCATTCTCAAAGGAATGAGAGGGGGATGGGCCGTGTGAAGGGGGAACTGGGAGGAGAGAGAGGGGCTGTAAGCAGGATGTAAAGTAAATTAATTAATTAATTAATGGAAAAATATGGCTTGTCTAGGGCTGGTAAGATGTCGAAGCAGGTAAGGGTTTGCCACCAAACCTGAGGACCTGAGTTTGATCCCTGGGTCCCACAAGGTAGAGGGAGAAAATTGAACCCACAAGTTGTCCTCTGACCTCCACACACTGTGGCTTTGCTATACACACACACACACACACACATGTACACACAGGCACACAGGCACACACAGGCAAGCATGCACAGACACACACTGTGGTTTTCCTGTACACACAGTTGCACAATGCACACACACACACACACACACACACACACACACACTGTCTTTGTTATACACACATGCACACACACAAACTGTCACGGTTCTATACACACATGGTTGCATACACACACACACACACACACACTACATAAATTCTTTTAATTGTTATAGGTGGGCTTCTAAGCAGGTAATGAAGATTAATTCATTACAACTTTAGTCACTTCCATTGCCCAAGTACTGATATACTACGTCAACTTACTGATGACCCACTAACCTGTTTTTCCTAAGCACCCTTAGGCATCAGATTCCATCTCTCCCTGAGCATGTTAGATAATCTGAAACATTTCCTTCCATCTTCTTAGAAAAGAGCACAAAACTTTGGCATAAAGGCCAGTTTTGTAAATACTGTGTGGACCATCCAGAATCAATCAGAACTACCCAGTTCTGCCCTTGTAGTGAAAAGTAAATAAATAAAATAACCATAGACCATCATGATCTGCAAACAGTCATGCCTATGCGTGCTAATAAACCTTCATTTAGACACCATGTAGCAGATTGGGATCTGACAGCCCTCAACCTAAAAGATAAGTCCAAGTCCCACAAAAGTCATTTTGGGGATTAAGGTTGTGGTCATTGACATGCTGGAGCAGGGGCGGAACCTGGGGCCTTGGCAATGGTAGGCAAACGCTGTAACTGAGCTATTTCTCCAGCCCCGTAGCCTACAAAGACCTTCTATATCTGGTGCTCTTATTCCTAGAGAGTCTAGGAGAGGGGCCAATGATCCAACTGCTCTGCAGCAACGCTGACCCAGCCAGCAGGTCCAGAACTTTTACTCAATCCCTTTTCAGCCATCAATAGGTCTCTAAAATTTTAACTTATGTGTACATTTATTACAACAGTTAAGCAATGGCTTTGAGCCTTATACATATTTATGACCTCATTCTAATCATAAGAAAACTAGAAAGACACTACAGATGTCCGGAGAGCTTCAGTAGCTGTTGCTGAGGACGGTGCATTACTCTTGGCAGTCATAACATTTAGTGAACATTTTTGTGGGTTTGCCTAGTCACCAGTTACCACATTAGAGCACAGGAGACTGTGTCATGAGTTAAGAATAATCTCTGGTGACTAATGCTGAAATTTCCGCAGAAACGGGTTACAGGACGGGACTCTTATCTTTGCCACTTCCCTCTGCAGACATCGAAGGTTGTCACAACAACAATGGTGGCTGCAGCCATTCCTGCCTTGGGTCTGAGGAGGGCTATCAGTGTGAATGTCCCCGGGGCTTGGTGCTGTCTGAAGATAATCACACTTGCCAAGGTAGGGCAAGGGTTGAATCCCTTCTGAATCACAGGAGGTCCCTCCCTCCCACCTTTGCCTTCTCTCCTTCCAGACTGTAAGATTCTTATCTTTCAGAACCCTGTCCCTCTGAGCACCAAGTGTCCCCTGAGTCAGCAGTCAGGAATGGTTCAACAGAGAATCCCCTCTCCCTCCCCCTCCCTCCCTCCCCCTCCCCCACCCCCAGGGTGTGCCGGTTCAATCTGTAATCCCAGCACTTGGGTGATGGAGGCTAGAGCCCTGCCTAAGAAAGCAAAGTCAACCGGAGCTACCCAGTCAGACCTTGTCTCATAAACAGACAGGAGTGGGGAACGCTCTCTCTTTTTAAAGTCCAGAAAAGCTAACGCTCCTTCGCTGATTGCCTGAGTCAGTCTCTGATTTCTACAGCCAACAGTGCAACTGCTACTCAGTTAGAAGTATTGACTTATTCAGCAGGATTCCAGGGGCCAAGCCTAGCTTGAATAATGATGAATGGCGAATTCTTCCCCATCATCAATAGTGTCCTGAGAACTGTTCCCCAGTTCTTGGTGACTGGGCTATTCATCCCATCACCCAGCAAACTCGGACCGAGCACCAGTGTCTGATTTCTTTGTACGTCTCGATGCTGAGATGTATGCTCACAGATGGGGACTCTGACAGTACCTAGTGTCCTTCGGGGTGTTTGCAGGGTGAGAGAACATGGACTTAGGAAGGCCACAGAAAAGTGACCTCTTCTTCATATTAAGTTAAAGTGGAATTTATAGTCTGAGTTTACAGTTGGCTGAGTAGCTCGAGGACAATTGGGAAGGCTTCTGGAGTGCGGGAACACTGTTTATGCCTGTTTAATGGGGCAGTAACTAATGTCAAAACACAGCAGCTTTGCTGTGCCATTTAATCCTATGTCAGCGGCATCTTCCAGCTGTGCTGCAAGTGAATTGTGAGGGCGCTAAAGTCCATCCTTAGGATGTCTCATCCCGTGGAGTCATGCCAGCCACCCTTAGGACAGGCTTTGGACAGAGGCTTAACCACACTATTCCCTGCCCAAAGAATATGATTTGAGGAGCATCACTGACCATCATCTTGGGAGTTAGGGATCCTGGCTGTATTCATTGACCTGCTTCAAGCCCTTTCCTGGAGAAGAGCCAAGAGTGCAGATTGCACGGAGGAGAAAGCATCCCCCTAGAAGCCTCCTTAGCTTCCGCCCAAGCAGGCTTCCTGTTCTAATAGACTCCCTTTACACACAGTCCCCGTGTTGTGCAAGTCCAGCGCCATTGAAGTGAGTGTCCCCCGGGAGCTGGTTGGAGGCCTGGAGCTCTTCCTGACCAACACCTCCTGCCGAGGAGTGTCCAATGGCACCCACGTCAACATCGTCTTCTCACTCAAGACCTGCGGCACCGTGGTTGACGTAGGTTCCCTGGAAGACACTTAGGGAGTGACCAAAGCTACTTAGGGAGGTATCGGACAGAGGGTGTATGGGGAGATAGGTCTACACAAGATAACTTCTTCTGCCCTGAGCCATGGTCCTGGAACGGTGGGGTGTAGGATGACTAATTCTTCCACCGCCATTCATACACAGCCCTGAGACACCTGGATGCAAGGTATTTTCCCACATCAATCCCAGCAGTACCAAGAGGCAGGATTGACGACAGCCTGTAGTCAATTAGTTGGAGGCTAAGGATGAAGTGGGCTAAGGAGTTCGTGGATCGTTTAGGATAGGTGAATGAGTCCAGACATTGATCCAGGCTGAGGTAAACGGCTTATGTTTTTCTTATCTAAACATGCTCACACCCCCATTCTGAAGCCCCAGAGGGGAATATGGAAAAAGTTCCTGCCTGTTAGGACGCACACACAGTCCTGAGATGATATAAAATGTAAATAAGAGCTGGGCTGTCTGACACACAACAGACACGGACTCTAGGAGTCCAGGAAAGGGCTGTGGCTTGAATGTGGGTAGAACTGTGTGTGATACACACAAGCCAAGAGGCAACGGATCTTTTTGATGGGCAGAGCAGCCTGCCCTGCTTCCAAAGGCCTGACTTGTGTGCTAGGGAGGGACAGCAGGTTTGAGTCCACAAAAACTGGATGAAGCTAGTTTTTCTGACCACACAGTGTGCAAGATGGATGATATACAGAGGACTGGATACAGGTCAGCGCAGAGGCCTTGGAGATCATTTGTTTATGAGTGCTGATAAAAGAATCCTAGGGCTAATTACTTTGGGTGAGATACAAGGTATCTATGGAGGAATAGGGGTTCCTCATTTAGGCAAGCGGTATGTATTGTTTCTATGGATAAGCTGATGGAATAGCCCCATAACTGACTGGTACCACTTCCTGTTGGCAGAGCAGAAACAGTTCTGGGGTATATAGCTGAAACGCCTCTGTACTGGTGTGGGTGCAGGTTCGGGATGAATCCGCGGCTATCAGGATCTGCGTGTGGCACTGCCTCTTGTAAGGGCCAGAGCTTGGGATTCACTGATTGAGGAGAGAGGTAACTAGAAACAATCTCACAATCTCTCATCACCCCTGACTGGCACAGGTGGTGAATGACAAAATCGTGGCCAGCAACATCGTGACGGGCCTGCCCAAGGAGACCCCTGGGAGCAGTGGGGACATCATCATTCGGACCAGCAAACTGTTGATCCCCGTGACCTGCGAGTTCCCACGACTGTACACCATCTCGGAAGGATACGTGCCCAACCTGCGCAATGCCCCATTGGAAATCAGGAGCCGAAACCACGGCATCTTTCCCTTCACACTGGAGATTTTCAAGGACCACGAATTCGAGGAACCGTACCGGGAGACTCTGCCCACACTCAAGCTTCGCGACTCACTCTACTTTGGCATAGAGCCCCTGGTGCATGTGAACGGCCTGGAGAGCCTGGTAGAGAGCTGCTTTGCCACGCCCACTGCAAAGATGGATGAAATCCTCAAGTACTACCTGATCCAGGACGGGTGAGTGCAGCGCTGTCTTGGGGTGTGTGTGTGTGTGTGTGTGTGTGTGTGTGTGTGTGTGTGTGTGTGGTGTGTGGTGTGATACATATAATATATAATGTTATATATAATTATATATAATAATATGTATTATATAATATTTGTATAGTATATACAATATATAAATAACATATATTTATATGTAATATTATATATAATACAATATCATATATAATTATTCTATATTTATTTTATATAATATTATATACATAAATTGTGTGTATATATATATATACATACATATATAAGCAAATTTGAGGTACCATTGAATTTGGTCGTAAAACAGTAAATAGTTTTTCACTTGAGACACCTGTGGAATACCTAAGAAGAAGCTCGATGGGTCACTTGAAATGTGTGCCAGTCTCCAGAACACAATCAGAACTACACAGAACAGAGAATTGTCCACATGTTGCTAAGAGCAGGATTCACAACTCTGCTCAGAGGGAAAAGCTATGTGTCAGGAGTCACAACAGAGTAAGGCTGTGGGAAGACACCAAAACAGCTTGTGTGGACTCCTCTTTCAAGGAGTTTGATACTGGCATGCTAGGAATATGGCTCAGCAGGTGAAATGCCTGCCCCAAGAGAGAAGACAGGACTTCAGGTTCCTGGCACCCAGGACCCCACTCACCCAGTTAAACAGTCTACCTAACCTATGAGCTCCAGGGTCAGTGAGAGACCCTGCCTCAAAAAATAAGGTGGGCAGCGACAGAGGAAGACATTGCCCTGTGACTTCACAGATGCACACATGAACCCACATATACACATGCACATACCCATATGAACCCACATATACACATGCACATACCCATATGAACCCACATATACACATGCACATACCCATATGAACCCACATATACACATGCACATACCCATATGAACCCACATATACACATGCACATACCCATATGAACCCACATATACACATGCACATACCCATATGAACCCACATATACACATGCACATACCCATATGAGCACAAACAGACCTCATACAGGCATAGACATAGAAATAAGAAATGAATCGGGAAGGATTGAAAAGGGAAGAAATTCTTGGTCAATGCTGGAGGAAACAATATGGAGACTTCCGTGGAATGGCCGAAAGGCCCTAGATTGGGTTTGTAGGTGTGTGATGGTGTTAGTGAACCTAAACACTCCCCTAGTTCATATCAAGATCTCTTTCTTCCTTGGCCTAAATGGCAGCTGGGACATAGCTCAGGCAGACAGGAACTTCAGTCTTCTAGATGGGGGAGAGGCATGGTGTGTGTCAGGAACATTCCTTGGCCTTTGGTCCTTCCCTCCCCTTGCTGCCCCGTTCCCTTGGAAGTTTCTAGTTCTCTCCAGCTTCTTGCTCTTCCTCCCCCCCCCCCCCCAGCTCTCTTTTCCCCTCACAGCTCTCAGCACCCTGAACAGTGGTTTCTGACCCTTAATGTGACAAGGTCAGCTTAGAAGCCATTTCTTATATTTGCTAGAGACGAGTCAGCTGCTGTCCCGTGCTGGGAAGTCTGCTTACGTACTTGTTATTTAGACTCTGGGTAAAAGACTGTCACCTTCTGTCTAGATAGTTCAAAGAAACTCTGCTGTTTTTCCCTTGACCCTTAGTACATATAAAATAGAAAAATACATCCTTGCATATGTACGTATACGTCTCTGTGTGTGACTCTGTATGCACACATGCATGTACATGCAAGAAGATATAAAATAAGTTAGAACGGATCAAATCACACAAAGAGGGTCCTTAGCTTCTTAGGAGAAAATGTGCATTCATATCCAAGCCTCAGTGTGTCAGTTAGTAAGTCCTTTCCCCAGTCATCATGACAGGCAACTCATAGCAATGTGCCAAACTGAACTAAGATTAAGACCACAGACTCTGTGAAATGGCGGCTTGCTGTTATGTTTGGGAAAAGAGAGATGAAACCATCTGAGGCCACGTGTCACCTGAGAAGCTTAAATGTATGTGCACAGATGGCTCCTTCACCTCTGTACTCCCTCTAGGGGATTGTGTCCCTCCTATGTCCAGGAAATAAGTGTTAAAACCAAGGAAGAGCCTTCTCAGACCAACAACTATACTAACCTAGATTTCTATGACATGTCACAGACGGAAAGACAAGCTTACTAGCCAATAGTCTCTCTGAAGAGCACATCTATGTGCTTCTAATTATGTAGAACTCTTATCCAAGCCGGGATGCTGTGTTCTCTGGGGTCCCTTGAATGGAGGATAGGGCAGACATCCTACTTAGCCCTGCCCGATGAGGTCTGACGATGCCTTTGCCAGGAGAGGAAGCCATTGACTCTTGCTTCTCACAAGGCTGGCATGCAGCCCAGCACACTCCACCTACTTCACCTCTCCTTGGGCCAAATGCCTTGGCTGGGAGTGTACGCTGCCTCTGTGGAAGCCATCAGGTCTGACACGCTGTCTATCCTACTTTTAGCTGTGTTTCCGATGACTCAGTAAAGCAGTACTCATCCAGGGACCACCTAGCAAAGCACTTCCAAGCCCCCGTCTTCAAGTTTGTGGGCAAAGACCACAAGGTAAGCTGGATGCCCTTTGTCCCACAACCCCATGCCTGAGCCTTCCTTCTTATTGCCCTGGTGCACTGACATTCTAAGAGCCTGTGGTTAGCTTCTGCACAACCTCTGGGAGAATATAGTTAAACTCTGGATTCACACAAATTACAATTGCCTGCCCCTCACCACACCCACATAAAGTGGCTGTGCACAAGGAATATCATAGGACCATAATTTGGAATCTTTGTGGGCAGATTAATGTAAAACGCCAGTGATGCCGTCAGTTCAACAAAGGATTTAGACAGGAATTTCATGGAAAGACAGCCCAGGAATGGGAAGAGAGTAGAACCCAGAATGCTAATCATAGGACATAACTTCATAATAGGGAGTGTCCTACATGGAATGTATGGGAAACTACAAATTACGAGGCCTTCTAAGCCATAGGAACTGAACAACAACAGCATAAATTTGATATATATTTTTAAATTAAGTTACCTGGCAGTATGCCACAGTCATTAACTTCGCACATGATTTTTGGCTAAATACACTTTTGGCGATCTCACAGAAACAGATTATGTTTTAGAGTGTGCTCTTAAGAGGGCAAAAGGGGGGCCTCAAATAAACACAGCCAAGGGGCCACACTATCAGTTTAATGGGACATTAAGCAGTCTTTAAAATTATGAACATGAGAAAAGCAGGGGTGAAGAAAGTGTCCTAACAGTGTCCTAACAGGGTACACGGGGGTCAAGCTGACAAGAGGCTGTCCCAAGAGGCTGTCCCAAGAGGCTGTGGGTGACAAGATGGATCCCTTTTGCTGCTGTTGGCAGTATTGAAACACAGCTCAGGTCAAGCTTTACAGAGCAAGGTTCTTTCCCATAACGCCTCTAAGTGACCTTTGCAGCCATTTGTTATTCCAAAACTCCAGTTGAGTAACTGATCCTGGCCTAGCAGACCCTTCTGAAAAAGACTTCTTTATGAGCACTGGGCCCCAGCACCCCTCCCAGTCCAGAGGACTAAAATGCTAAGGCACAGGACACTGCTCCCCTAAAGTCTCTTCAGCGTATCAGAGTTATAGTGCTAGGTTTTGAGGTCACCCATGTGTCTCTGTTCCTTGTGGCCACATTCTTAATGTGTGGACTGGGCAATTTCCTTATCCTAAGCCTTGGTTTCCTGTCCATAAATATAAGATTGTCATTGTCACCTCTAGTTGGGGCTTGTGAACTGAGAGGTACTGTGTTGGCTCTCTGCTGTCGCCTACAGTGACAATTGACTGTCCTTATCCCTTCAGGAGGTATTTTTACACTGCCGCGTCCTTGTATGTGGGGTGCTGGATGAGCGTTCCCGCTGTGCCCAAGGGTGCCACCGAAGAGTACGTCGTGAGGTGGGTGAGGACGAGGACTCTGCTGGGCTGCAGAGCCAGACACTGACAGGTGGCCCCATCGCCATCGACTGGGAGGACTAGTTCCTGCTTCTTCACTTCCAGCCGTCCTCCCCTCTAGAACGACTTCCTGTGTCCTCAGAGACATCAGAGAACCTCCTAAGACAGCTGGCTTCTTTAAATCATGTACTGTGAGTTTAGACAACCCCACCCCATGAAAGGACTGGCTGGCTGGTTTTGTCCCTGAGTTCGTCCAAATCACGGCACTGCTGGCCCGTGTGCCTAGGTGGGCCTCAGCTTCTGGACTCAAAGATTTGTGTTTTTCCTCAGGGAAGGACACCTCCCTCATTCTCCCTGTTCCTTTCTTACAACGAAATACCTCGTTTGTGGTGTAACTGGGCCACTAATATAAGGAGCTGGGAATGTCATTCCAAGTCAAAACCCTAAAATAATGAATGACTAAGAGCATAACTCATGATCTCCTAGATACCTAATAATTGTGACCTAAAATCTCAACCCCAGTATAGAGTATTTAAAGGGGATTTGAAAGTCTATCAATAAAATAATGTGTAACAGGAAACACAATAGGTTGAACGTCACATAGTACTTTTTAGTGTTTTCATATTGCCTGGATGAAATGTTTTCACCTAAAAATAATTCATAAGGTGCTTAAGGGCACTGGCTGCTCTTGTGGAGGACCCGGGTTCAATTCACGGCACCCCGTTGTGGTGGCTCACAACTGTCTGTAACTCTGTCCAGGGATCCAATGGCCACTTCTGAACTCCCCAGGCACGGGACATGCATATGCTACATAAACACACATGCAGGCAAACCACTCATACATCTAAGTAAAATAAATTAATTTTTCAAACTATCAGAATGCACATAAGTAATTCAATGGCTATACTATAAGCAAAACTAAATTTTGGCTCCATATACCCAGAATATCAGTATTCTGTGCCCTGGGTTAGATAAGACAATAGGAAAAGGTATATATACAATTATGTCATACTCTTACTTTGTAGGTGCTCAATAAATTTTATTGAAATAAATACCATAAACTATAAAGAAAAATGTTATCTGCAGTGGAATTCAGCTCCTTGATACTCCAATTAACTCCTAGTTAGGCGACTTCTAAAATGGCGGCAACAAACAGTTCGGTTTTGGGGGGTTCTTTTTTGGGGGGGTTTTTTAATTGCCATGAGGAATGATGGACAATTCTGGTTCAACTTAATGAAATTAGGAAGGGAATAGAAGGAGTGGGAATTTTGGGTCAGAAATCAACAATGTTTCTCTATAAATAGTCAAAGGTAACTGTTTTAAATGTTGGGGCCTTTCAGTCTTCGTCATAATCTCTCTCTTTCTCTCTGTCTCTGTCTCTCTGTCTCTCTCTTTCTCTGTCTCTGTCTCTCCCTGTCTCTCTCTGTGTGTCTCTGTCTCTGTCTCTGTCTCTCTCTCTCTCTCTGACATGACAGGGTGAGAGCAGCTTTAAACAAATAGATACAAATATAAAAGTGAGTGGGCTGTGTTCAGAAAGGCTATACAAAACAGCAGGCCTTGAACTGAATCCAAGTAACAGGCTGGTGTTACTTTGTTGGCTAATTATAATCTACATTGGTGGCCTGCTTGGGGCGACAGAACATCTGCAGAGTATCAGAAGTGGCCTGGGCACCGCCCACAGAGTCTTGACTGGCCTTGTTTAATGGATCCACAGGTATTCCTAATACACAAGTCTATGCTGAGAGCCACAATTGAGGGGATGGCCTGTCACTCCCTGTCACTCCCAAGCATACCTCCTACCCCTAACCAGACGCATCTCAGATCTGCAAATGACTCTCACAGAGCTTGAAGTCTGAGCGGACCCATGGGGACAGGCCGCTGGAGGGAGAAATGGAAGCGCAGGGGCCCCAATTCCATCTGACCTTCATCAACTAGCCTCTGCTCCCCAGTGAGGAATCTCATGGGCAGAACTTACTTACCGGCCTGCATTCTGCTCTCATTAAGTGAGATAGAACTATAGGTGAGAATGGAATTCATTCATCTCTCTTACAGTTTTCTAAAAAGTGTGCTTTATTAAATGTGAGGTGTCAACTGGCAACTGAAACATGGGCCAATGAAAAGTCATTATGTCCCAAATGTTTGGGCTCCCCCAGATTTCGCTTATGACTGTCATGACCAGATCTAGGAATAGCAAGATCTACTTGTAGCGGTCCTTCAGCGAAGAACTGAATTTCCAGGCACGTGGTTCTCGGCTGGGGAGAGCGGTCTTCAGACTCTGCGTGTCTTTTTCTTAACTTTCCTCAAAGGACAAGGCCTGCTGCCTCCCTTTTCCAGCTCGTGATTTCCGAAGGGTTTGAAGAAAGGACGGCTCTCTTGTCACACAGCTGTCTCTGAAACAGCCCCGACGTGCCTCAAAGCCTGGAAGAGCCACCTTCTCTTCATAGCTCTTCTTTCTCCTCCTCTGCACAGATGCAGGCTGCCCGCTGACTGTTCATAAAGGGTCGGCAGCCCAAGGTCCACACGGTGTTGAACACGGTATCAGCCAGAGAATCACAGGCTGCTTGAGAAAGATGAATAGAAACGTAAAGACCCAGCACAGACCACCCCAGGAGCGGGTGAGGCAGGGTATTTCCAGGGTGATGAGCAGAGGGCTGGCAGAGACAGGGAGCATAGAGTTAAAAGAACAGCATACCTTCAAGTGAGGCACTTTCAGAGAAGCTCCCCACCCCCCAGTCCAATAAAGCAGATACACTTGCTGGCATCTCAGTTTTGTGGCACCTCCAGGAGAAAGTCATTAGAAATCCCACGCTATCGTGATTTCAGAATACTCGTTTAGACTATACTGCCATGTTTCTCTGATCAACCATGGGGTGCACAGTTATTTACTGATGAAAGGGAGATGTGTATGAGAGATAAGCAGGGCACCAGAGATTAAACAAACAAAACACATCATCCCAACTCAAGGACCTCCTAGTTTGGACCAAGAGATGGAGCGAACAAATGGGACAATTGCTAATTATACTACACCATGGTGACAGGAACCACAAGGTGGCTGGGAGGGAACTCACGGAAAGGTTCCTGTCCCTTGGGTGAAGGGACTCTGAGGGAAGATGAGGCAGGGAAAGACTTTGGTTCACTTGTATAACAGATACCATGGACACGCCAGAACGTCTAAACAACCTGGAGGAAATATAAGTTCTCCACTGAACTGACTCAATGAAATCAAAAATGAAAACAGATGACTAGTCACTAAAAAGTGCATCCCCAAAAAGATCCATTGCCGTATGGCTTCAAGAAATATTTGCTATTCATAGCAATCCCTTCTAAATGCTTCCAAAACCTAGGACTATATCTATCCCGTTGTATGTGGTCAGTAGTGTTCTGATAATAAAATCAGACAGAGAAACCAGAGAGACAGAAAGCCACTGATAGATATCTCTCGTGACTAAATGCAACATCTTCAGCAGATGCTAGTCAATTAGACTCCTACCCATGATCAAGTAGGGCTTATCCTAAGAATTCAAGCTGGTTTAACACACTGAGCTCAGTATAGCATATCCCCTACCAATAGAATAAAAGTCACACGCCACATACAGCAGACATTTCCGTGATAGAAACACTCAACAACACAGGAGGAGGACTTCCACACCTGACACGGAGCACCTAGGAAGACTCAGGGCCAGTACTCATGCTCAGAGCTAAGCTGACACCTCTTCCCTACAGGACAGGAAGAAGATATACAAGGATATGTAGTCACAACACTTCCATTGCATGGGTATTTAAGGTTCTAGCCAGGAAAGTCAAGCAAAACGAAGGCATTCAGATCCCAGTGGAAAGAACGTGCTGATGGCATCGTGTGAAAGACTAAGCTATGCACTGAAAACTAATACATGAGTTCAGCCAGATGGAAGAATAAACCAATAGGCAGAAATCAATCATCTCTCTACACAGTATCAATAAGTCACCTGCCAAGCCAATTAAAATGGTAGGAGGAAGGAATCGATGGGTGACAGCACTTGCTGCACCAGCCTGAGGCATCCTGAGTTTGATCCCAGGAGCCCATATACAAAAGCTGGAGTTAGGGGCTGGAGAGATGGCTCAGCTGCTTCAAGGCTAGGCTCACAATCAGAAGTATACAAAAGCTGGAGCCAGGAGTGGTGGCTCACACCTTTGACCCCAGCGCTGGAGCCAGAGCCAGGAGGATCCTTGAGTCTGAGGCCAGCCTAGAATACGTAGTGAGTCCCAGACCAGCCAAGGCTATTCAGTGAGATGCTGTCTCTAGTAAACAAGAGCAAAAGCAGAAGCTGGACCCAGTGGCTTCATGGTGTTATCTCAGCATCTCTATAAGGAGATGAGAGGCGGGGCCAGGAGGATCGCTGGGGAGATCAACACTAGAGAGTTGTCCCTTGACCTCCACATAAACACACTTGCAAAAAATGAAGCAAAATTTAAAAAAGAAAATAGTTCCATTTACTATAATATTATAAAGGAAAAAACTAAAACAAACAAACAAACAAACAACAAGCCAAAACCCTGCAAGGCCTATGCTACAACAATGATAGCACATGGGATCTGGGAGAGGGGATGAATAGAGATACAAACAAAAAGAAAGACATTCGTGTGCTTGGACTGGGAAACATAATTTTGCTAGAATTTATTCACAGATTCATCCACAGCTCTGAGAACGACAGCTGTCATTTAATGCAGAAATTAAGAAGCCGATCTTAAAATTCCATAAAAATGGCAGGAATCTGGAGTGTCCAGAGAGATCTTCACAAAGAACAAGACTCAAGGGCACATCTCAGCTTGCAGATCCACTGCAGTGCTCTGGTGGTAGGGACCCAGGGTGCTGGTGCAGGCCAGTGCGACAGAATAGGGTCAAAAGTCAGAGACACTGCTTATACTTTACAGCTTAATGTGAGAATGGTTCTTCCAACATCAGGGTTAAATCATTGGATATCCACACAAAGAGGTTGGGCCCATCCTTACCATGTGTAAATAATTCCCAAGATGGACCATAAACCTAAACCAAGAGCTAGGATCACAAAGTCTTAGAAGGAAAGATGAGTAGATACAGTAGGGTTTGGGCTGGTTAAGCCTTTACTACACATAGCAGCAAAAAAAAAAAAAATACCATTGATGAGAAAAAGCAGATTTCACTTCATCAAAATTTAAGCTTTCTGGGTCTCAAAAAAATAATACTCAGTAGAAGCTGCTGTGGGTCCACCAGTAACCCAGACCAGAGTCTGAGGCAGGAGGATCTGGAAGTTTGTCATCATTCTGGGCTACACAGAGACCCTATCTCAAAGGGTAAGGGTTTGTGTGTGTGTGTGTGTGTGTGTGTGTGTGTGTGTGTGTATGTGTGTGTATACTTGTAAATCATAAGTTTGATGAGGGATTAGAAAGGTTCTCCTGACTCAGTGACTAAAAGAAAAATTTAAAAAGGGACAATAAACCTGGATAGATACTTTATATGTCCAACATCATCAGTTATCAGGGGGATACTTAGGGTCTGTAACAAAAACAATAATGAATGTTGACAAGGGTGTGAAGAATCTGGGGCCTTGGGGGATATAAAATGATATGGCTGTTTAGAAAAACATTTTGTAAGATTATCAAACAGCTCAACACATGTTCCAGACAATCCAGCAATTTTTCATTTATATATGCGCACACATGCACACACACACACACACACACACACACACACACACACAAACATTGTTCCTGCAGATGGTCATCTGCCAGTGCTCATGGTAGCAGTACTAATGCCAAAGCCAACCCCAACTCCTCCTGATGGGCAGATAAAGATGGTATGGGAAGGGATACAAAGTTTCCAGCACTAAAGAGAAATAACCTTCTGATACGTTCCTCAGCATAGAGAAATGAAAGAAATTGGTCCCAGAAACCCAAGTATTTTGATTCCACTGTTATAAAAATTCCAGAAGAGGCAAATCAATAGAGGTGGAAATTAGTTTCCCAGCTGGGCTGAGCAGGGGTGGGGGTGAGGGTGGGGGTGAGGGTGGGGTGGGTGTCTGAGGGAAATGGCTATGGGGTTTCTTTGGAAGATAATGAACATGAGGCTGATTGTATAACTCTGCAGACATATTACTAGTACTTAAATGAGTTAAATAATCCATAAATTAAATCTCAAATATACTGTCTTTTTTTTTTTTTTTTTTTTTTTTTTTTTTTTTTTTTTTTTTTTTGGTTTTGGTTTTTCAAGACAGGGTTTCTCTGTGTAGCCTTGGCTGTCCTGGAAATCGCTCTGTAGACCAGGCTGGCCTTGAACTCAGATTCACCTGCCTCTGCCTCCCAAGTGCTGGGATTAACGGCGTGCGCCACCACTGCTCAGCCTCAAATATACTGTCTTAGTGCCACCAGTGCATTCTCAGAATGTTCTTCACAGAGGGAACTTTAGGGTGGAAAGCCCGGGCCTTCAACCCAGATAGATTTCAGTGTGGGAGTCCAGAGGGAGATCAGGATGGCTGAAATGGTGCTAAGGAGCTGGCCTAGGGCTGACTTAGACAGAGCTGTGCATGCAGAGCTCTGGGACTTGTATCTAGTCTCTAGAGAAGACAAACTACTCAGTTGCTTCAACTGCAGGTGAAGGCCATCAGATATAGGTAATGTTAAAATAGAGCTGGTCCCAGTGGATGGCCCCTCAGTTGGTGGAACATAAAATCAGAATGTTGTAATAACCTGGCCAGTAAGAGAGCAATGAGATATTTAGGAAGAAAAAAAAATCAATAGGACATTGGCCTAGAACCATTCCTTGACCCAAGCCTACATCAATGACATCTCTTTCTACCCTTTGTGGCCACAGGTTAGAGAAGATCTTGCTTTTACAAGGCCCAGTTAATGTTTTATATCCTTCACACATTCACACAAAGACTATTTTCTAGACACTGTTCTATGAACCACATCCAAGACTGTCCCCACAGTTGCTATCTCTGTGGCTCAGAGGAGCCGGAGTCTCAACCTTTCCCATCTGGAAACTTTGAACATTAACACCAGGTTATCATGTCTGGCTTCCGACAAAGAGTGATGAAAACTTTTGAACAGTCAATTAAGAAAAAAGAAAGAACCAAGCCAGAGCTGGAAGCCGAGGGGTTGGGCAGTGCTTCCAAACAGCTATCTGGAGGAACACAGAGAGCTGTGCACACAGAAGAGAATTTCTAAAGTTCCTGCCCAAGCTAAGTGCAAACTATGAAAACAGAGTGTTAGCCAAACCACATGGTCCTATATAGAAGGACTACTGAGTGGAAAAATGTTAAGCAGGGGCATGGAATCTTTCTCTCCAGTCTTAAAAGGCAGGTTTTTTTATTCTCCGGGAAGCATTGCTACAGCCTTTTCCAGCAGGGTGGGTCCCAGCAGCTCATGGGTAGCAAAGATCTTCCATGAAGAGTGCCTAGTCTCTCCCTCCACCTTTCCTGCAAGCCCCAACCCTCTCTCCATTCAAGGGGACCCTGGCTCCCTGTCACCAGGAAGTGTCCTTAAGAGACTTACCTTCCACGTTGGAGACAAAGCCCAGGCTCCGCTTGAGGTCGGAGCAGATTGAGTGGAGGCACCATCGGAATTTTGCGTCACAGCGGTATTTGTTGGCACCGCAGGTGTCGTAGCAGACGTCCAGCTGGTTGCAACACTTGGTCATTGCTGGGATGCCCAGGTCCATCTGGGAAAATGAAGCAGGAGAGTGTGCCACGTAAGAGCGGGGACCTGAGGCCACCCTGCCCACCTCATTGTGAACTAGTGTGTACCACGTACTAGAACAGTTCGGAGACGCCAAGGACTCGGGAGAAGCTGCTCCAAGTCACAGGATGCTGATTTTAATGTTGTTATTAGCTTCTTAAGTGACGCTAGCCTACTTTTCCATCTTTCCTTTTGTGATATTAGTTATTTTCAAATCCACAGCCATGTATGGTGATACAAAACAGAGATTAGCGGGACAGTCCAGAGGGCAGAGCACCAGGAGATTTAAACTTGGCTAAAACTTAACATTGGTCTGAGAGTCTGTTGAAGTAAAAGATTGAAAGTGGCTCGGTTAGGAGAGGGCTTGCCTAGTGTGTGTGAGGTTTTATCCCTAGAACTGCAAAGACCAGGCCTGGCAGCACACGCCTGCATCCCAGGCAGAGGCAGGACAGCCAGAAGGTAAAGGCCATCCTTGACTACATTTCAAGCTTGAGACCAGCCTGGACTACACGAAACTGCCTTTACAGGAGGAGGAGGACTGGGAAGAGGGAGAGGAGGAGGGACAAGGAGGAGGAGGAAGATGAAATAAAATAAAAGTAGATCAGAGCACTAAAAGAGAATGATCAGATTAACAAGTCAATTTATTTAATGTGTCAAAGATTTTAGCAGGAAATGTATGCACATATATATGCGTGCGAGCACGTATGTACATGGAAGAAGCTTTGTGGGCCTTAGAATCTGGCTCACTGGCTATACCTGAGGCACCAAATTTGAGCCTTGGCATCACAAAATGAAACTTATTTGCCAAATTGATAAATAGCTTTTTTTGTTGTTTGTTTTTTGTTTTTCGAGACAGGGTTTCTGTGTGTAGCCTTGGCTCTCCTGGAACTCACTCTGTAGACCAGGCTGGCCTCAAACTCAGAAATCCGCCTGCCTCTGCCTCCCGAGTGCTGGGATTAAAGGCGTGCGCCACCACTGCCCAGCTCGATAAATAGCTTTGCCTTCCAAGTTAGAGTTAACACATAATCCAGAGCAAGACAACTATGGTTTTAAAAGCCAAAAACATGGATAGATGCACACTCAGTAGTGCACTCAGTGGTACATTAGTGCATTCAGTGGTGCATGAGTGCACTCAATGATGCATGGGTGCATTCAGTGCTGCATGAGTGCCCTCAGTGCTGCATTAGTGCCCTCAGTGCTGCATGAGTGCACTCAATGGGGCATGAGATCACAGAGCAGGTGAGGTTAGTACTAGGGAGGGCATCTTAGATGTCTTTACAGTTTCCTGATAACATGGGCTTGATTTCTTGCTTATTGTTTTTCCAGACAGGTTCTTATATAGCTCAGGCTAGCCTCAAACTCATTATGGCCTTGAATGAATCCTCGTGCCTCCACACCTGGCTTTGGAGGCTGGGATGTGGATGAGAGATGGAGCAAATCTGCTTTCAGGGTGTGTGTGAGGAGTGCGCCATCAGTGGTGGTAGAGCCCCTTCTCAATAGTGCTTCCCAGGTGCGCTCTCTCTCTCTCTCTCTCTCTCTCTCTCACCCTCTCTCTGGTGTTTCGAGACAGGGTTTCTCTGTGTAGCCCTGGCTGTCCTGGATCTCACTTTGTAGACCAGGCTGGCCTTGAACTCAGAAATCCGCCTGCCTCTGCCTCCCAAGTGCTGGGAATAAAGATGTGCGCCACCATGCCCGGCTCAGGGTTCTCTTATTAACCCAAGGTCATCAGATGCAGAATAAGGACTTTCACAATTTAAAATGTCCTCTTAAGCAACACAAAACAACACAACAACAACAACAACATTCTATTAAAGACATCCCAGCTCATTCAATGCAGCACAGGCTGGGTACTGTAAGTCTTCATAGGCTGTGGTTGTCTAATGCCTAAGGAAAAGGACTTTGCTTGGCCTCAGCCCCCAAACTAAAATTATACCATGACAAAGCAACTGTCCATTACCAAAGTGGAGTGGTGGTCACTACCAAAACACTGCGTGGAAAGAGGCAAGACATTCAGTTTCACATACTTAAGAAAACATGTTCAGCCAATAGCAGTCAAGCTTCTTCTAGCCAATCAGTGTGTGAATGCGTATTTCTGACAGATGCATGGAAATTGCCTAAAGGATGGAGACTCTTCCTGCAGTTGGTGCAGAATTAAATTGTAATTAATAAGCTAGCAGCAGGTCAGATAGAACAAGGGTCCTAGAGCTGCTTAGAAGACTACTGCCCAGTGAAATTCTTAAATCAGCTAAAATTGGAGGTGTAACTATGTATTAAAATATAATCCTGGGGCCTGGGGAGGTAGGTGGCTCAGAGGCTAGGAACACCGACTGCTCTGCCAGAGGACCTGAGTCTGATTTCCTGGCATCAACATCGATATGATGTCTCACAATCTATGATGCCATCCCGGGATCTGATGCCCTCTTCAGGCCTCCAGAAGTACTGCAGGCATGAAGTGCACAGACACACCTGACAGCAAAAACATACACACAAAACCATCCAAACACATAAAATAAAATTTAAAAGAAAAAATGTATTTTAAAAAAAAAACCAAACTTCCAGGTTGGACAGATGGCTCAGCGGTTAAGAGCACTGACTGCTCTTCCAGAGGTCCTGAGTTTAATTCCCAGCAACCACATGGTGGCTCACAACCATCTGTAATGGGATCTGATGCCCTCTTCTGGTGTGTCTGAAGATAGCTACAGTGTACTCATATATAAAAATAAATAATTCTTTTTTAAAAAAAACCCTTCAAAAAAGACACTATTCTGGGCCTGAGATGGTTATTAGTGACACACTTGCTGTGCAACCATTAAGACCTGACAGTTAACTCTCTGAGTCCATAACAAGGTTGGCTGTGTGCAGCCCATCCAGGGATGACAGGAACAAGAGGATTGTGAGCCAGGCAGTCTAGCTAAATTGGTAAGCTCTAGGTAAGAAATAAGAAGGAAGTGGCTCAGTTGGTAAAGTGCCAGCTGTATAAGTCAGAGAACCCGAGTCCTGGTCCCCACTACACACATAAAAGCCAGGACCGGTAGCTTGTCTATCAACCCCCAGTGCAGGGGGAAGCCTGAGACATATGGATTCCCTAAAGCTGATTGGCCAGCTGGCCTAGCCAAGTGATGAGCCTCAGGTACAATGAGAGACCCCCACCACACACACACACACACACACACACACACACACACACACACACACACACACACCTCAAAATCAACAACGAATAAAGAAAGAAGAAAGAAAGGAAGAAAGAAACAAAGAGAGAAGAAAAGAAAGAATCAAACAAACAAAGAAAGAAAGGAACAAAGGAACAGGCAGAGGGTAGGCAAGATGTTTCATGTCCTAAAAGTGCAAGGCACCAAGCCTGAAGACTGGAGTTCAGCCCCCCAGGACACCAGGACCCACACAGTGGAAGCAGACAGCTCCTGCAAGTTGCCTCTGACCTCCACATGCACCGTGGCATACATGGCCCCACACTCAAAACAAATAAATATATAATTTAAAAAGTTTAAAAGTGGAGAGTGAATGAGAAAAATATCCAGCATTGAACCCTAGACTGCACACACTCCTCACATGCGTGTGCACGAGCATGCACAAATACACACACTCACATGGGAAAACGTAAGGTGGAGAGCAAATGAGGAAGATATCTAGTGTCGCCCTCTGTCTTCCTGAATGCATGTGTGCTCATAGACACACACACACACACACACACACACACACACACACACACACACACGACACAACTCAATATTATAGCTGATGTCCCTCCAGCTACATTTTATATCAAATCTCTCTTCTATAGTGCAGGTCAAAAGCATGATGTGTGTGTGTGTGTGTTTTTATGTGCATGTGTGTATGTATTCATGCACGCTCAGGTGTGCTTGTGGGGTGTGTGTGTGTGTGTGTGTGCTTGTGTGTGTGTGTGTTCATGCATGCTCAGGTGTGCTTATGTGTATGTGCGTTCATGAATGCTCAGGTGGGCTTGTGTGTGTGTGTGTGTGTTCATGCATGCTCAGGTGTGCATGTGTGTGCTTGTATGAGTATGTGCACCCATGGGAGCCTATGAGTGGAGGCCAGAGGTCAACCTCAGCTATTATTTCCCAGAGGCCAATTCTCTTGCTTTTTTGAGTCAGGGTGCATCTTTTGCCGGGAACATTCCAAATAAATTACTTTGCTGCCTCTGGCACCTGGCTGTCTTCATCCACACAGTGCTGGCATTACAAGTGTGTGCCACAATGACCAGGCTTCTTAATGTGGGGTCTGGGGAGCAAACTCAGATCCTCTTGGTTGCAAGGCAAGCACTGTGTGACTGAGCTATCACCCAACCCAACCTCCTAGTTTCTGAGACAGGGTTTCACATCGCCCAGGCTGGCCTCAACTTCACTGTGTAGTCAAAGATGACTTTGAGCTTTTGGTCCTCCTGTTTCAACCTCTGAAGTGCTGGGATTACAGGCATGTGCCACTACACCTAGTTTACGGGATGCTACTTAGAGCTTTGTGCATGCAAGGCAAGCACTCTACATACCCCAGATGGGTCCGAGAAATCTACCAGGAGATCAAATCACAGCCTGCTTCCAGGAGAGGCTAACAGTTTGAGAAGGGGTTGGTGATGTGCTAATGAAGCTCAGAAAGCAGCAAGTGGGTCAAACTGCAAACATTTTTTTTTCAGATTTATTTTTTTTTATGGATATGACTCTATCAACTTGCTCTCCAGAAGAGGACATCAGATCCCATTACAGATGGTTGTGAGCCACCATGTGGTTGTTAAAAATTGAACTCAGGACCTCTGACAGAGCAGCCAGTGCTCTTAACCACTGAGCCATCTCTCCAGCCCAAACTGCAAATGTTGTTGATATGACCCTTTGAACACAAAGCTATTGCTTGCAGAAGTCAGCCAGCATAGCAATCCCTTCTTTCTGGCCAGTACCAGCCACTCTAGTCCCTCACTGGAATGAATTACTAGTTTAAGTAAATCACCATCATCCTTTATGTCTTTATGATGTGTCCTGATGCCATAAATCTTGGTTGATGCTTACAATGGTGACTTTGAAGTTCACAGATACCGGGAACTCAGCAGTCTTTGAGAAAATGAACTCAAATATCTTCCCTGAAAATTCTCTCCCTTCCCCCATTCTAGCTTAAAATTCCAAATCCCACTGTTCCAGTAGATTCCATAAATGATCGCTTCTGTCAGTGATTATCATTGGATTGCTCTTATTTACTTAAAAACACATCAATGAAGAAGGCAATATTAGTGATACATACACTTCCTGGTACCTTGATACCCAGGAAATAGGAACTGCAACCATTGGGCTCCTGGGCTTTGTAACCAGGTCTGGGCATCGGCGCCTTTCCTGGCAGGAAGAAGGAGAAAAGTGGAAGAAATATTTAGAAGTCAAACATTTGACACTTATTCATCAAATAAATATTTCCATAAAGTATATTCTATTTTTCATTTAAATGTCACTGTCTCCCATAAGATAGTCCCATTGAATAGGTAGTGAGGAGGAGGTCACAAAGGAATTCTCTTTACTATTTTACAAATTGAATATCTCCTCCAGACAGAGTGGGGCCACCCCTTGCCCCCCAATACAGCACAGCGCACTGGAGGTCACACATCGACTGCATCAGAATGGTAGCTGCACCACTCAAAGAGGTTAACTTTGCTCTGGAGGAAGCGTAGGGCGTCTCCGCAGGTGACCACCCAACAGAGCCAGTGCCTGGTGGTCAGGAATTCCGTGGAAACAGTTTCGGTGCTCTGACTTGTTCACGGGCTTCAGAGATCTTGCAAATGTGTCAAAGAAGCTGGTTCCATTGTATAATGGGAAGTCATACACAACCTTGACCTGCCTGCTCCCTGCCCTGGTCTCTGCTTCCTGCTGTGACGGAATGTGAGAAGCCCCAGCCACAACCATGAGCTCTACCATACCCTCCTTGCCATCTCACGCACAGGGGCACAGGGACGTGCATGCTTGAAGGCGGGGGTGGTGGTTAGAGAGAGAGCGCGCTCCTACCTGCTGACACCCTCTGAGACCATCAGACAAGATAAATCTTCTTTAATTTGCTTTAAATCTCTCCTCTGAGGTGTTTATGGAAGAGATGAAATGCGCAGTACACCGGGAGTAGAATTTCTGGGTCACGTGATGACCCCGTGGTTAAGGTCATGGCCTTTTTGAGGGCGCCTGGGCACTGTTTTCCCTAACAGCTGCACCATCCTTTAGTATCAGCATCCTTCACAATCCTTGCTTCCAACCCCTGCACATCCTTGTCCTTAACTAGAAGGGGGCATCTCTCCTTCTCCTGCTTCCCGGACCGGAGCACGTGGGTGCCAGTCATTTCTGTAGTCGCTGTATACACACTTTCCTTGACTCACTGTTTAGCTTCTTTCATCTTGGACTTGATTTCCTTTCTGTCCTCCATATATCTTCATACATATTAATCTCCCTTTCATAGTTTACATTTTTTCTTTCACGTGACTTTGGGCACGCCTCATCTAATCTATTTTCTGGCTCTAATTTAAAATACTGAATTACATTGTTCTGCTTATTAATTTTCTTTAGGTCAACTAATAGGTTCAATTAACTCACTGAAGTTTTTCTTTTGATTACTGCATTTTTCATTTGAATTCTATTGATTTCTTCCTTCAGATTTGCATGTTCACTTTTCACTGGGTTTTGCCTGTACAACTTTGTTTTCTTTTTATTTGATATGATTTCTAGTCCTTAGGTGCACTGATTCTCAGGGTGTTTGGTTTAGTTTAGACTTTTGGTTTTTATTTTTTGTGCCAGGGTCTCTGAAGGTTTCCATTATCATCTCATCATGTGTGTGTGTGTGAGAGTGAGTGTATGTGAGCATGTGTGTGGATATGAATGAGTATATGTGAGTGTGTGTAAGTATTGTGAGTGTGTGTGTGTATGTGTGTTTGAGAGAGAGACAGACAGACAGACAGAACTGGGGAACAGTCTGACAAGAGTTGAGTCACACATGGACAAACAATGGAGCCATGTGGTTTAATTCAATGTTGTCTCCTGGAAATAAAACGAGGGGACTTTTATCTCTTCTCCAGATTGCTCGTCTATAAGCGTAAATAAAACTAATGTCTGAATTCACAGGCAATGCTTTTTTATAGTTTCTTTTTAAATTGCCTTTTATTATTTTGTGTGTATGGGTGCTTTGCCTGCACGTGGGTCTATGTACCGAATGCATGCCTGGTGTCCTTGGAGACAAGAAGAGAGTATCAGATCCTCTAGAACTGGAGTTACACGTGATTGTGAACTGCTGGGAATTGAACTCAGGACCTCTGGAAGAGCAGCCTGTGCTCTTAGCCACTGGGCAATCCCTCCAGCTCCTCCCCACCCCCACCCCCACCCCCAAAGCATCATTTTAGTGACTGCAGGAGGTGATTGCTGCATACTTTGGTGGCTTCCCAAATTACCCTTGGTCTTTTGCACTTAAGAAACCACAGATGAGAAACTTCTAAAGTCTTGAAGGATAATGGAATGACTGGGCTGCCCTGCCCACAATGCTGGGTTATTCGCTTCAGGAAGCTGCTTGGGAGAGAGGCATGGAGTCTAAGTTTTAGTGGAGGAGACAGTTGAATTTAGGCAGAGATAACACACTCCAGCTGTTGTTTATAGTGTTGATGCTCTGAGCCTGGGCATCCCCAACGCGCTACCTTTACATGTAAATTTATTTCCTGGTGCGGTTGAGAACTTGAAACTGTTTCCTTGGCTTGCAAATGGTGACTCCCCTCGTTGCCAGACTTTTATAACTTGTAGTTGCCTGCTAACTACAAATGGGCTTCATCTATTTTAATGATCAGGGACGGGAATCAAAACAAGAATAATATTTTATGACATGTGACGATTACGTGAAATTCAAGTTTTAGCGCCCATAAAGAAGTTTTATTGGGGCACAGCCACACTCATTTATTATGTATTAGCTGTGACTGTCTCCACAGGGAAAGAAATCACAGGAGATTGCTGAAATCTTAAACCAAGGATGCTTTTCTAATCAAGATATAAAAGTCAGGGGCTGTAAAGAAAGAGACTGGCAAATCTGTGCTCCATAAAATGCAAAGCATAAACAAAGTTAACCCCATAAAACACAGACATGGAGATGGAGGTTCCGGGAAGAGTCAGCAGAGATGCCCAGCAATGCCACCTCCCGCCATGAGCCCCACCCTCTTGATCAACCTTTCTCCTCGCTCATTTTTGTTACTGTAAAGATGAAGAGAAGGGCACATCACAGTCAGGGTCTGAATGTCTCCCATGGAGGGTGAGGCTGCCCTCATCCAGCTGCTTTCCAAAAGGTACCTGTGAGGACACAGTGCACGTTTGCCTGACAACCTCCAGGGATGCCCCAGTGAGCAGTACGGTGATTTGGAGGCAGCAAGATAACATCCATCCATCAACAGCATAGGCTTTTCACACCAAACACTAAAAAGGAGTAAGTTGCTTCCTAGTTCATTGGTCCTGATCCAGTTTAAATATCAGAAGTCCCAGATCCTTGGACCCCACCCCACCCCACCCCCTGTCTGCTTCAGCAAACTGGGAAATTCTTCACCCTAGCACTGAGGCAATCTGTTGGCTCCTAAATCTGCAGGTGTTTGTTTCTTTCCACAGGCTTCTGAGAACCCAGTGAAGGCTGTAGGAAAGTCCTTTGCTGGGAAAATAGGCAAACTCACAAGGATGCGAAGTTTTTCTATGGAATTTCAGACAGATAAAAATGTCTCTTAAAAAAAATTAAAAATGACAGGGCTTGGGATGTAGCTCAGTGGGTGGAGTGCCTGATGACATGCAGCTGTGGATTTGAGCCCCGGATGTGAGTAAATTGGACATGGTGGCCTGTGTGCATCATCTCAGTACCCAGGAGGTGGAGGCAGGAGGATCAGAAGTCCAGGGTCATCCTTGGCTACAGAGAAAGTTTGGAGCTCACCTGGGTCCTATGAGGCACTGTCTCAAATTATTTTAAAAAGTGGAGGTTTGCTGCAGTGTGAAGCTTCTGAAGATAAAAAGGAGCCATGACAGACCAGAGGCAGCAGAGAGACGGAGAAGGTATTAGCACACTGTGCAGCTAAGAAAGGGCTAGCACCCAAAACACAGACAGGAGCAATAGCATAAATAAAATTCCGACTTTAGAATGGCCAAGCCATGTTTCTCGCTGGCTGTGGTGGCCCATGCTTTAATTCCAGCGCGCAGAAGGCAGAGGCAGGCAAGCAGATCTCTAAGTTTGAGGGCAGCCTGGTCTACAGAATGAGTTCCAGGGCAGCCAGGGCTACACAGAGAAACCCTGTCTCAAAAAAATTAAACCAAAACAAAAAGATGTTTCTCAAAAGAAGCCAAACAGGGGACTCAGCAACCACGTGGCAGCTCACAACTAGTTATAATTCCAGTCCCAGGGATTTCAGCACCCTCTTCTGGCTTCCATGGGCACCAGGCACCCATATGATGCCCATACATGCAAGCAAAACACCCACACACATAAAATAAAATAAAATAAAATAAAATAAAATAAAATAAAATAAATACATCCAAAAATCAATTTGAAGAAGCCCAGCAAGTGATGGGTGCACATGAAAAGGTGCATCCCTGTTTCCAGGGAAATACAAGTGGGCACCACAAGGGACGCACACCACCTTACACTTGCTAGGATGGCCAAAGGGAGCTCAGTTAAAAACTAAAATCAGAACTGCTGTATAGCCCAGCAATCCCACTCCTGGTATATATCCATTAAAACTGAGCATGTTGAAAACGCATCTACCCTGTCTTGTCTAGCATTGATGGTGACACAGAAACAACCCAAACACTTGTCAATGTGGGAGTAGATAATGTGTGTGCACCGTGGGATGCTATACCATAGGAAGGAGGAAAGCCTGTCATCCTGGAACTGGAAATCAATGCACTTGGGGGTGGTGGGGGGAGATAAATCAGAAAAACACGTACTGTATGATACAGTGTGGAACCTAAGAAAGAAGAGTCAGGTTCCTAGAAACGGAGAGCAGAAAGGCTGAGCGGAGGAGAAACTGAGAAAGAGAGATCTTGGCCAAAGGGCCCATTTTTGATGGAATGAATAAGTTTTAGTAATTTACTGTACTGATGATCATACCTATGATTTTGTGTTATATATTTCTGCTATCATTTGAACCTAAAATGCTCCATGGGGACTGGGGAGATGCCTCAGTGGGTAAATACGGATGCTTGGTGCGCAGCATCAAGACCTGAGGTCAAATCAATAGCTTCTATGTAAAAAAGCTGGGCATGATTGCTCCTGCACCTGTAACCCCAAGGCTATATGAATACAGAGACAGGGGGCCTGGAGAGATGGCTCAGTGGTTAAGAGCACTGACTGCTCTTCCAGAGGTCCTGAATTCAGTTCCCAGCAACCACTGCTGACTCACAACCATCTGTAATGGGATCTGATCTCTCTTCTGGTGTGTCTGGAGACAGCGACAGTGTGCTCACATACAGAAAATAATAAATAAATCTTAAAAAAAACAAAAAACAAACCAGAGTCAGGATGGCTGGCACTTTCTGGCTGCCAGCCTAGCTCCAAGTTCAGTGAGAGCCAGTCTCAGGGATCAGGGTAAAGTGTGATAATTTGAGACACAGATGTCCTTCTCTGGCCTCCATGTCTATGTATATTTAGACACACACACACACACACACACAGAGCTCCCCACAGGATTTTGTTTTGAATGCTAGTTTTCTGGTTGATGCTACTGTTTTTGGAAGCTGAAGAATTAATTCTAAGAGAGGGGGCCTGTGTGTCAGAAGTAGCTGTCCAGGGCCATGCCTTTGAAGGCGACACCCAGCTTAGCTCTCTCTGCTTGCCAATGTTGCCTGGTGAACCAGGCTCCACTTCTGGCTCCCACTGCCTATAGTTGCTTCTTTAGCGTCCTTCCATGATAGGCAGAGACATTCTGAAACCCCGAGCCACATAAGCCCCTTCCTTCCTTAAATCATTTCTAGCAAACGTGCAGTGAGAAAGGTAACCCAATCTCAAACCCCCCAGAGCACAGACTTTTAACACTCCCACCACGAATAAAAGGAAAGTCTGTGGGAGGCGTGGCCAATGCATCGAACCTTTCCATCATGGATGAAACCACCAGGCTTCTCCATAAGTAGCCACTATTATTTTTGTTGATTTAAAAATTTTTTTAAAAAGATTTATGTTTAGAGCATCCTTTAGGAGGAAATGGGCTGAGAGGGATCTTGAGGGTCTCACTGCGTAGCCAGGCTGACCTGTCTCAGTCTCTCCAGTAGCTGGGATCACAGTCTCAAGACACTCCTCCCATAAGCAGTTGGGGAGCTTGATGGTCCCGCCCAGTCAGAGGCTGCCCAACCAAAATTTGCTGAAATCTTTTGATGCTGTTTTACTAGAGAAGTAAGAACAAGATCGGGCTCACCATTTTACAAGAAGTCCTACTGTTGTTAGATGTTTGCTAAACCTTGGGTATATTGACAATACCTGTGTTGATTCAAATGGCAGGCATTAACTTTCCTGCCTCTTTGATGGATATTAGGTGAACTTAATGAGGTGACCCGGCCTTGTGCTTATCCATCTAACTTTGAGTAAACGTGATGCTGAGTCGCCCAGAATTTGACACTATGACATTGGGGGGGGGGGGGGGGGGACACGACACATGATACTCAGCTCCCATCTCTTCCCAGGAGGGTGAAGGGGAAGATGGCTTCAGCCTCAGCTCCTGCCCTAGCTGGCTTTCCAACTCAAGCAAGGTAGGCATGGGAGCTCACTCCAGTTCCCAGTTGTGTCTCTGGTGTTTGGCTCTCTTTGGTGGTGGCAGAGCTTGGGACCCCTGGCGGGCAGCAGGCAGGTCAGTTCAGTGATAACAGTGACTAAGGCAGGGCTGGACCCCTCCCTTGGCAGAATCTAGGCAAATCGCAGGCAGAGGCCTGCAGCAGAGAGGAGAGTCCTTCAAAGCTTTTGGGATGCGAAGGCAGTGAGTTGACCCAGGGCAGAATCTCCGGTTCCGCGTTCTCCCCTTAGGAGCATCTCTGAGACCCTGCGATTCCTCTCAAACCTCTCTGCCATCCCTTAAGGCCTTACCTGCCTCCAGTAAACTCCTAAAAGGCCTCAGCGAAAGTTCCCAGGAAGCTGAGCAGAGCCTGAGTTTCCGATAAATCACACTTTTATCAGGAGATATAGAACCCAGACTTCACTCGGGGCCCCTCACAGGATTTAGTTGCCTGCTTGCATTTCGGATGACGCTACACCTGATTTTGCTTTGCCTGGCGACCTGGCCTACCGGATGTAGGACAGATGTGACCTGCTTTGCTGCTCATGCTGTCACTCCCCACCCCCACTCCCAGAGAAGGCATCCACTCACCATATCGACACCGGTACTGACAGACTCCATTCTTCCCTCCCAGCAGCTCCATGAAGGAATCCACGTAGCTGTTGACAGACTCGAAGCTGCCCCGCAGCTGCCTCAGGCCCCAGTCAGAGTAGGACTCCTCTTCCTTGGGGCTGGGGTCACTCTGAGCCAGGTTCCCTACCAGGCCAAGCCACAGGAGGAAGAAGCCGCAGAGCAGCTTCATTTTGCACGCACAAGTAGACCCTCGCGGCTGCTCTCGTCCCCAACCCCAGCCAGGGTCCCAGGAAGCCCTGGGGACATACACAGCCCTGTGTCCGGGCTTATCGGTACAGTCAGTCTGTGTTCCCCAGAGGTGGACTTTAAACACAGCCATGGAGGCTGGGAGCCGATCCGAGCGATTAGAGAGGACAAAGGTGAAACCGTGGGAGGGGCTGTATGAGGATGGCCCAAGAGGGGACTTCCCAGTGGACCCCGAAGCGCTGGGGGGATGACTGCTCACTCTGTGAGGCTGGACGGGAGCCCCAGGATTCTCCAGCACACTTGAGCACCTCAGGTTTCTCTACTGCAGAGCTCTTCCCAAGATCTCAGCCACACCCCTGAACTACTTCCTCCTCTATACCTGTCCTGGGGAGGCCCATGAGGGTGTGTGCGAGACTCTGGTAGCCCTACTGGGGTCATCTTCACCACAGGTGAATCTAATAACAGATTATCAGGGGCTAAAATCCAAGTGTGCCTTGGTGAAAGTTCAGGTTTCGAGCCCAGTTTCTGCCTTGGTCCCTCCGTGTCTCTAGCTCAAATCCTTCCATCTGGCAAAGGTCCTGCTATCCTCCCAGGGAATACCTTTCCGAGAATCTGCAGGGCATGTGTTTATACTCAGTGCTGTATCCTGGGATCCCCTGAGACTGATGGCCCCAGGTCTCTTCTGGGAACATTCGGCCCCAGTGGTGATTCCTTCCTCCCACCCCCTTTTAGGCAGATAAAAGTCCAGGCTGCTATCAGAAAGCCTGTTTGAGATTCCAAGCTTTGAGATTGCTCTCTGGAATCCTGAGTTTGGGCGTCACTTTCAGCGTAGTTTGCTCTTGGCCATGTGAAGAATACCTATAAAATCACCAGTCTGGGAAACGACCATACACATTCTGAACTAGTCTCTTCTCAATCTCTCCTTTCCTGTCTCTCTCTGACTTTCTTCCTGTTTCTCTGTCTCTCTATCTCTCTGTGTGTGTCTGTCTCCCTGTCTTCTTGTTTCTCCCTCCCTCCCTCCCTCCCTCCCTCCCTTCCTCCCTCCACACATTCACACCTATTTTGTTAGGCAAGGTTGATATTTTTATTTGACAAATAAGAAATCAGGGAGAGGTTAAATGACTTCATTACTTAGGTCCCAAGGCTGGGCCAGGGCCATAACTGATGAGGTCATATCAGAACAGAACCATAGGACTCCTTCAAAAAGGAAGGAAAACGGGGGGGGGGGGGGGGCACAACTCAATAGTGGACCACCTACCTCTAATATGTGCAATGCCTCGAGTGTGTTTGGGAATGGGGTGCACATGTGGGTACAGGAGCCTGTGGAGGCTGGGGGATGCCCTGGAGCTGAAGGTTGGGGGGAGGGTGTCACCTGAGACAGGTGTCTGGAACTAAACTCAGGTCTCTGTAATTCCCTTAAAGAATTACAGGAAAACACAATCAAACAGGTGAAGGAATTGAACAAAACCATCCAAGATCTAAAAATGGAAATAGAAACATTAAGAAATGAAAAAGGGAGACAACACCAGAGTTACAAAAACTATGAAAGAGATCAGAAGTCATAGATGCAAGTATCACCAACAGAATACAAGAGACAGAAGAATCTCAGGTGCAGAAGATACCATAGAAAACATTGACACAACAATCAAAGAAAATGCAAAAAGCTCCTAATTGAAAACATCCAGGACACAATGAGAAGACCAAACCTAAGGATAATAGGTATAGAAGAGAATGAAGATTCCCAACTTAAAGGGCCAGTAAATATCTTCAACAAAATTATAGAAGAAAACTTCCCTAATCTAAAGAAAGAGATGTCCATGAACATACAGAACTCCAAATAGACTGGACCAGAAAAGAAATTCCTCCCGACACATAATAATCAAAACACTAAATGCACAAAACAAAGGAAGAATATTAAAAGCAGTAAGGGGAAAAGGTCAAATAACATATAAAGGCAGACCTATCAGAATTGCACCAGATTTCTCACCAGAGACTATGAAAGCTAGAAGATCCGAGGCAGATGCCATTCAGACCTTATGAGAACACAAATGCCAGCCCAGGCTACTATACCCAGAAAAACTCTCAATTACCATAGACAGAGAAACCAAGATATTCCATGATAAAATCACATTTATACAATATCTTTCCATAAATCCAGCCCTACAAAGGATAATAGATGGAAAACTTGGGAAAACTACATCCTAGAAAAAGCAAGAAAGTGATCTTTCAACAAACCCAAAAAAAGATAGCCACACAAACATAATTCTACCTCTAACAACAACAACAACAGCAGGAAGTAACAATCACTTTTTCTTAATATCTCTTAACATCAATGGACTCAATTCTCCAATAAAAAGACATAGACTAACAGACTGGATGGATAAACAGGACCAGCATTTTGCTGCATACAGGAAACACACCTCAGTGATAAAGGCAGATACTACCTCAGAGTAAAAGGCTGGAAAACCATTTTCCAGGCAAATGGTCCCAAGAAACAAGCTCGAGTAACCATCCTAATATTGAATTAAATCGACTTTTACCGCAGACCCTCTGGGTCCCTTGTCTGCGTGGAACGAGTCTCTGGGTGCAGATGGGCAAGGAGTTGGCGGGTGACAAACAGACCAACACGTGAGATTGTGTAGAATCTGAATGTATTGTCACAAAGTGAACACCAGTCTTAAATAGTACAGAAAATAAAAGGGGTAGGAAGTCACAGCAGGCAAAGTACATTGAAGTTGCCTGACACAAAACAAAGGAATGACTACAAAAGGACTCACAGGAACCAGGTAAATGTTTACAGTAAAGATAAAGCAGTCCTGCCTAGGGTCAGCTTAGTGACATGTAAGGATTTCACACCCTTAGTCAGAATTTTGGCTACTCCTTTGAGCCTTGTGAAGGCTAGCACCAGGGGGTTCTGCTAATGCAATACCACAAACCCCCTATTTCCTAGGCCTTGTTAAATTCTTATATGAGTGTAACTTTTAAGTATCTGGAGAAACTCCATTTGTCAGAAGAATTCACCAGCTTGCTTCTAATATGCAATGTAGCCAGTACTGAAGATTTCTATCTTAGTGGGATTCCCTGGCTCTTTCTGCAACCAGACTTGAGCTGCTTTGGCTCCGTCTTTTGTAATGCTTAATTAGTTACTGAATAGGTAACTTCCTTACTGTATTCTTACAGGATTCCAAGCTCCTTGGCTTCTGGCACCTTGGAACACTGGCGAGGGCTTACGTATGTCAGAATTCAGTCTTAAAAAACACTTATAATAAGATAATACTAAAAGAGAGCACATGGATCCATACACCAGACTACCTCGGGTATAGGGTATGCGTATGCCCTATACAGTCCCACTTAGAAGGGGGAGCAAAATAATCAAGGGAAGTAGAGGGTGGGAGGGACTTGGGAGGAAGAGGGAAAAAACAGGGGAAGAATCAGGCATGGGAGGAGATGGAGGAGAAGTACAGAGGGTCAGGTTAATGAGGACACCAAAGCTCCAGGAGGTGAGTTTCCGTGAAACTCTATGCCTCATGAGTGCTTCCAGGCTTCTCAGCCTGTCAAGCCAACTTTACTGGAGTGTTCGTGGCAGACTTTCAACCAAAAGTTATCAAAAAGGATAAGGAAGGACACTTCATACCCATCAAAGGAAAAATCTACCAAGATGACCCATGATACAACTCAATGACCACATGAAGCTCAAGAGGAAGGAAGACCAAAAAGCAGATGCTTCAGTCCCACTTAGAAGGGGGAGCAAAATAATCAAGGGAAGTAGAGGGTGGGAGGGACTTGGGAGGAAGAGGGAAAAAACAGGGGAAGAATCAGGCATGGGAGGAGATGGAGGAGAAGTACAGAGGGTCAGGTTAATGAGGACACCAAAGCTCCAGGAGGTGAGTTTCCGTGAAACTCTATGCCTCATGAGTGCTTCCAGGCTTCTCAGCCTGTCAAGCCGACTTTACTGGAGTGTTCGTGGCAGACTTTCAACCAAAAGTTATCAAAAAGGATAAGGAAGGACACTTCATACCCATCAAAGGAAAAATCTACCAAGATGACCCATGATACAACTCAATGACCACATGAAGCTCAAGAGGAAGGAAGACCAAAAAGCAGATGCTTCAGTCCCACTTAGAAGGGGGAGCAAAATAATCAAGGGAAGTAGAGGGTGGGAGGGACTTGGGAGGAAGAAAGGAGGGAGAGGGAAAAAACAGGGGAAGAATCAGGCATGGGAGGAGATGGAGGAGAAGTACAGAGGGTCAGGAAATTGAACACAGGTGTGTAGCAGTGGGGGATGGGGAACTGGGGATAGCAACCAGAAAGTCCCAGATGCCAGGAAAGCAAGTACCTCCCAAGACCCCACAGAGATGACATTAGCTAAAATACCCCACTAAGGGGAGGGAGAACCTATCGAGATCATACCCAGAGGTTAGGCGTGGCACCCCAGTTGAGGGATGGGGCCTCTCACCCATCTCCAAAATTTTAACCCAGAATGCTCCTGCCTAAAGGAAATACAAGGACAAAGAGTGGAACAGAGACTGAAGGAAAGACCATCCAGGGACTACCCCACCTGGGGATCTGGCTCACATACAGATACCAAACCCAGATACTATTTCTGATGCCAAGAAGTGTTTGCTGACAGGAGCCTGATACAGCTGCCTCCTGAGAGGCTCTGCCAGATCCTGACCAACACAGATGTGGATGCTTGCAGCAGACCATTGGACTGAGCACAGGGACCCCAATGGAGGAGTTAGGGAAAGAACTGAAGGAGCTGAAGGGGCCTTATCTGGCATCTATGGGAGGGGAGGCCCTTGGTCCTGTGAAGACTTGATGCCCTGGTGTAGAGGAATGCTAGGGTGGTGAGATGGAGTGGGTGGGTGGGTGGGTGGTGGAGTGCCCTCATAGAAGCAGGGTAAGGGGGGATGGGATAGGTGATTTGCAGAGGGGAAACTGGGAAAGGGGATAACATTTGAAATGTAAATAAATAAAATATCTAATTTTTTAAAAAAGAAAAGAAAGAATAAACAGTTATAGTATTAAATAAACAAAAAATAATTTCTTTAATAATACTTAGCATAATAACATAAGTAACATTCACATTATGACATAAGTATATCAGAATAGGAACAATAATCTCAGTAATTACTAATGTATTTTAATTTTGAAGTTATCTCAAAATACAGATTATGGGGGATCTGAAATATTCTATAATAGTCTATAAGTAAAAGGAACAATCACATATATAATTAAGAATAGTCATATTAATGGGAACATAATGTGAAATGTCTGTTATATAAAATATTTTAAAATATATTAATGTAATGCCCCCTCTTGAAGCCTTTAGAAAACAGTGTAACTTATAGACTACTTGTGATGGTTAATCTTGGCCATCAACTTGACAGACTGTGGAAGAAGAGATAAAAAGAGTAAATAGTTTTCTTTTATGAGGACACTAACCTCATTTGTGAGGTTAGGATCTTGCTGACTTAATCATTTCCCTAAAGGCCCCTATTATTACCATGACATTGAGAATTAAGTACCAATACTTGCTTTTGGGGGACTAATATTCAGACACTAGGTAATTTAAACAGCATACATGATGGGAAGCAACTGCCAAGTCAACCCATGGTGTAGTTCCTTCTGTATTAGATGTGGTGAAAAAACTGGCCTTGCATCACGATAGAATGCACCCAGGTGCAGGACATTTGCACCTGCTTTGCTCTCTCAGATGCCCCAAGCACTTTGAGTCATCCTGGTTGTCAGTGCATGTGGGGCAATGGGCTATGCACAAACAGCCTGGTCTCCAATCGAGCTGAGGTCTTGAACCCCTGTGAAACCCAATGGGTGGTAATTCCCACCTACATGGAATGGAAGGCGTTCCCTCCTGGACCCCTGGCTCCTGTCTAAGTTACGGCCCCCACAGCCCCAGAGGAGAGGCTCCTGGCTTTCAGTCACTTACACAATGCCCCAAGCTTCTGACCTTCAGGCTAGACTCCTCCGGTTACCTAGCAACAGCAAGATAACAAGCCCTCTATAAGAGGGGCTGCTTGGCCCCACCTCACTCTCTCCCTCTTACTCTCTAAGCTTTTACCTCTCTCTCTTTAAGTTTTCTTACTCTCTAGCCTTTCTTCTCTCTTTCCTTTTCCCCCTTCTCTCCTCTTGGCCATGGTCAGTCTCTCTCTCTCTCTACTTTTTCTCTTTTCCTCTGCCTTTCTACAATAAAGCTCTAAACCCATAGACTGTCTCTGTTCATCAAAGCCCAGACTAAGGGCTCTCACCTGCATGGGGACCTCTCTCTCTCTGCCCTCTTCCCATATCTCCGAGGACGAGAGTGTCGCCCCGGGGGGCCCCTATTCTGTTCTCAGCTCCTCTACTGTATCCGGTGTGAGATGAGGGAGACTGAGAACCTGGTACTGAGGGCTGGGCCATGTGGGGTCAGTGGCTTCACACAGCCAGATGCCCACCTGGGGCCGCATGGAAAACATCCCAGTTCTACTGAGTCTGCCTGCCCAGAGCACTGGACCTCTGGCTGGACACAGGCACGCTCTCCCACTCCCCTCTTCCCCTATACCCACAGCACAACAAGTGCATATTTGTATAACAAATTATTATGGGCCTTTGATTTCTTTTCTGTAAATTTTTTGATTTTTTGTCTACATATTTGCTGATTAGGGTCTTAAGTGTGTGTTTCTTGTTGCTTTGTGGGTTTGTGAGTATTTTTTTTTTTGCTCATCTAGAATTTAAGTTGTTGTTTATATGTTCAGCTTTTTTTTTTTTTTTTTTTTTTACCAGTTTGTCTTTTTTTTTGGTAACATTTTAGTGATAATTTTTGCTATCTGATCAGTTTGGTGCTGTGTTTTATACAAATCCATGAGATGAAATTTTCTTATGTAGTCAATTCTGTCATTAATTTTACATATCTACATGTGATGATTTATGCGTTTAAAAGATATTACCTGTTTCATGATAATAAAGAAACTTTGTATCAATAAAGTCTTTCTTTTTTTTTTTTTTTCTGTTTTCACCCTTTATTTGGAAAACAGGGCAACATTTAAGTTTTAGATTTTTTAAATGAATTAACATGGTAATAAAAAGTATGGCCTGAATTTGGAGAGTAAGTGGTTTTCCAGTTTGGGGTGCAAGATCATCTCCAAAGGAGAAGAGAACACATACTCAGTGAGCCACCAAGGGGTTGGCTTCCACTCACTGAGGGCAAGCAGTGCAGTCCAGGCTAACCATCCATGATCTTTGTCACAGCAAATCAGAGTCTCCAATTGTTCAAAGTAACTGTAGGTACAAGACAGAAAGCAACTCCAGACTGGCTTATTAATTGATCTGGATGACTATGAAGTGTCCCCCATTCCTGAGGTGCCAAAAATCTTCAGAGTGACTGTTGGAGCAGGGAACCTTTCATGTGCTCCCAGTTGTTATACAGTGCATAGAGACTGGTGAGTGTCAGTCCTGCCAGGCCACCGCGTGCTATTCCTCGAAGACCACCTGTACATTTATACAACATCCCGGTCATGGTTCCAGCTGCTACTGTGTTGAGGTCATCTTCTGCACCCCGTGTTTTCTCAATGATAACACCAAAAGCACTATAGAGCAAAGCCAGGGAGCCTAGAGTATTAGCCCAAAGTGCTCCTTGCCTAGTCACCATATTCAAAATCTGTACATTTCTTGGTTTGGACCAGGCCATGCTCTGGGTTTCCTTCAATCCTAAACGAAGACCGTTCATTGCCCCGAATGCGGCCCCTGTCATGCAACATCCTCCAATGGTAAAGAAAGCTAGTTCAAATCTGCCTCGGGTTTTATTAGCTCCAGTTGGCAAAATAAATTCATCAGTATCCTGAACGAGATAGCGTGGATCCACATTTAAATAAGGAGACAGGGGGTTCATACCAGTCAGCGGGACGCCGGCCAAATCAGCGTTCGAGTAACCCGCTCCTCCGGCTCCGAAGAAGCCAGCTAACCCGCTGGTGGATTTGTTGCTACTTCCTCCGCCACCTTCCATGAGGTTGCAGCAAACGGCGGTGGGCTCGCCACCACCACCTCAGGCCGGGGACGTATGCTCGGCCGTGGCCGCGACAAGCAACAGCGGGAAGACCCGCGTTGCTCCTGCCACCTTCACCACGCTGACCTTCCGGGCGCCCAGTCTTTCTTTTTAAATGCAAAAATAATAGTGATACACAAGTAGTATGTATGTCATAATTTTATATAAAATGTATAATGTTTTAATAATATGTGCTGTGCTGGTCATGGGTCTTTTTTTTTGTTTGTTTGTTTTTTGTTTTTTACTTTTCTGAAAATCCATTTAAGTCACCAAAGCTCAGTCTTTCACTGCTTTAAGTAATTTCATTTTCTCTGAACAGACACAAGTAGAATTTTTTTTAGCTAATGCAACTGTTAGTGGCACTGTTGGTAGTATTTTTTCCCTTCAATTTAAATTTTGAGGGAAGGAAACATATCTATCATTTTAACTATTTTGAGGATTAAGGTTCTTAATGTGTTGTGTGACAAGTGCTGGCACCATCTCCAAAGCTTTTTTTTATTGTCCTAAACTGAGTCCGTCCCCCCCCCCCCCCCCCCCGCATCTTCCTCACCCCTCTGCCTCTGTCTTCCTAAGGAAATTGGCTAGTCTTGGTGCCTCAGAGAAATGGAATCCTGTGATGCGTCCTCTTGTGTTGGCTTTTTTTGCTTAGCGCGGTGGTTTCAAGCCTGTCCGTGCAGTGTCTGCCAATGCGTCCTTACCGTGAACCATGTGAGTGCCAGCATAGATTCTTGAGTTCAGCCTTCCAGTTCTGTTGGGTGTAGGTCTGGAATTGAATTTTCTGGATGTGTTAATTTTATTTAGCCTTTTGAAGATCTGTTACCCAGACCTTCATCTGTTGCTCTACGGATACAATGAGAGTAGAGGGTTTCGGTTTCTCTATACCTTTCTAAAAAATTACTCTTTGACAGTTTTATACATGTATGTGGTACCTTATAGTCACATTTCCCCCCACACCTCCCTTCCACCGAGTGACCATTCTCCTTTCTTGTCTTTCTGGCTTCGCTTTGAGAGCCACCACTACCCAGCTCATTTACAGTCTCTTTAAATCTCTGTTTATAAACTAGCTTTTAATGTAGTCCATTTCCACATGGTTTCTCCATCACTGCGTTGACTTAATTGTATGCATGTTCGGTCCACACGTATGTCTGTAAGCCTCATGTGTGCCTAGTGCCTGGAGAGCAGAAGAGGACACTGAATCTCCTGAGGTTGGAGCTGCAGACAATGATGAGCCACCATGTGGTTGCTGGGAATCAAACCTGGGTCCTCTGGAAGAGCAGCCTGTGTTCTTAACCACTGAGCCATCTCTCCCTCCCCCTTTTAAAAGGCAGTATTGTTTATTTCATTCATGTGTATGTATATTTTGCCTGTGTGTATATATGTGTATCACGGGGATGCCTGATGCCTAAGGAAGTCAGAAGAGAGCATCAGATCCCCTGAAACTGGAGTTATGGATGAAGATAAGCCACCTTGTGGGTACAGCAAATGCTCTTAACCACCAAGTCACCTCTCCAGGCTCCACATATCCTTAGCTTTCACTGACTCTTCTCACATACCTCACATTCCTTTCTCCCCTATCTCTTGCCCTCCCTGGATAAGTCTTGTCACCCCCCCCCCCAGTCCTCCCTCCTTCTGTTTTCCTGTCTCCTGTTTTCTATTATCCCCATTCCCTTCACGTACCCTTCCCTCTGCCCACTCCCTCTATGGCTCTTTTCCTTGACTCCAGATCTTTCCAGGCATTCCAATGTTATCACCTCTCAAAGTTGAAGCTAAAAGCCATGTACAAGAGACAACACATTCTGTTTGATTTTCTGGGCCTGACTTACCTCCTTTCTGTTCTGTTTCGTGTATGCATTGTTTCTTGTTATTTATCAGTTGACAGACACAGAGGCCAATCCCATTTCCTAGTTAGTGCGAATAAAGCATCAATGAACATGAACATGCCAGGATTCTGAAGTAGGATGCAGCCTTTTGGGTACATGATCAGGAGTGCCATAGCTGGGTCATGTGTTGGCTGATTTCCACAGTGACACTAGTTTACACTTGCACCCGTTAGTGTGCTAAGTCTGTTTGGGTTGGAGAAATGATTCAGCAGTTAAGAGCACTGGCTGCTCTTCCAGAGAACCAAGGTTCGACTCTCTGCACCCACACAGTGGCTCACAACCATCTGTAATTCCAGTTCCAGGAGGTCCAGGACACCCTTTTCTGTCCTGCGTAGGCACTAACCACACACATGGTTCACAGACATACATGCAGGCAACACACATATACCATATATAAAATTAAAAGTGAATTAAAGGGTTTCTTTCTGCTCATATCCACTGTGTATGTTGGTTTTAGTTTACTCAATGATGCCCTGGGGAACATGGAACCTGAAAGAAGTTTTCATACGTACTTCCTTGATGGTTAAAAGTCTCAAACACTTAAAAGTACTCATTGGTTTCTTTCTGAGAACTCTCTGTTTAATTCTATAGCTCATTTTTAGTTGGGTCGTTTGCTATCTTGGTGTTTTGAGATCTTTGTATATCCTAGATGACAATTCTCTAGATACCAAAAATCTTTCGTCTTATAGACCAGCCCTTCGCTTGATTGACAGTTTCATTTGCTGGGAGGACACACCTGGTCTCATGACCTCCCACTTGTTGATTATTGCTCTTCCTGTGTTGCTGGAGTTCTACTCAGAAAGGCTTCACCCCTGCTTAGATCCTGAAGCATGCTCCCGACTTTTTCCTGTAGTAGTTTTGGGGTGCCTGGTCACATGTTGAGGTCCTTGGTCTGTTTGGAGTTGAGTTTGTGTGAGAGATAAGGATCTGGTTCTGTTCCTCTACATGCTGATGCCCAGTTGTCCCAGCACCATTTTTAGACATGGCTGTCTTTTCTCCAGCGCAGCTTTTGTATATTTGTCTTGTTACACGCGTGGCCATGTAAGCTTGTGTCTGCGTCTTTTATTCCGTTGATCTGGGTGTTTGTGTTGGTACCGAGCTGCTCTTATTGTGATAGATCTGTGGCATGACTTGGAGTCAGATATGATGATATCTTCAGCAGTGGTCGTTTGGCTCAGGGTTGCTTTGGCTATCAGGGCCTTTTGTGATTCCATCTGAATTTTAAGATTTTTTTTTCTATGTCGTAAAGGATGGCCCAGAAATTTTTATTGAGAATTCACTAAATTTGGAGATTGATTTTGATAGGATGGCCATTTTCACGGTGTTAAATTTCCTGATTCCTGAGTGTGGGAGGGTCTTTCCATCTTCTAGTGTCTTCTGTCATTTCTTAAACTTTTCATTGTAGAAGCTTTTTGTTTCTTTGGTTTGTGCGGGTGTTATGTTATGTGAATATGTTTGTGTTTTAATCCCAGGTATGGGATATGGGGCTGCTTCCGTTTGTCCACAGCCACTAACTATGATTGTTAGCTAGGAGGGGGCATGGCTTTTGTCAGCTGCAGATAGTTTAATTCTGGGGACTCTGGAGAGGGAATAAACGCCAGAGCCCAGCAAGGGACTGAGGCACTCTGAAGAAGAAAGAGAAGGAAGAGGAGGAGGAGGAAGAGGTGACTGCTGTTGGTCCCTGCTACTCCAGGTTGCTATTGTTGTGGTTTGATAAGAAGCCGGAGATATTCTGATGACACAGATAGGACTTACCCCAAGGAACCCGCAGCAGGAAGTAGTCTGTTTTGTTGTCGAGAAGAGATCTATGCTCCCCCATTTTCCCTCTAACCTTCCTCTCCTACTTAGTGTTGGGGGGGGCAGGGGGGCTGGAAGGGATTAGGGGGAAAATAAGGTTGGAAGGGAGGTAAAGGTATAAGAACCCCATAAAGTAATAAAAGAATTAGCTTCAACAGGAATGTATTGTTTCCCTCCTTTTCAAAGCACACTTTTGCCAGATACAGAATTCTCAGTAAAGGAGAATCTCTCTCTCCTTTGCACTCTTGAGATATACTGCTCCTGTTCTCTATGGCAGCCTTCTGCTGAGACACTGGACAGTCCTACTGAGGATGAGCCCTGCTGGCTTGTGTTCCACGAAGCCCTGCACACAACTGCTTGCTTAGCACAGGGAACTCCTCCTGTATCCTCAGATCCAGTCCCAGCACCAGTGCTCAGCAATGGGCTCCAGTACCAACAGAATTCACTCATACAGTATAAGTTCAAAGCTGCCAGCTTTAGGAACACAAGGATAGTAATGTATCTTTAATTACCATTACAGGGTAAACACAACAGATGGGATATTCAAAATAAGTTCTTGCATGCAGGACATCCTGGTGAGACAGTGGCAATGGAGTCTGCATGCCTACTTGCTGGTGCCAAGGAATCACCTTGTTGTTTCGTAACATAGGATGACTTGAGTGTTTCCGATGAATATTCCATAAAGCATAAACCTCAACTGTTTGGGGTTTGATTGACGAGTATTGACATCTATAAATCTCAAATAGCAGAGTGGTCATCTGGTCTAACATCTGGTTGTAAATTTACAAACAGTATTATGTAAGTAAATAACTACATAAAATATTTACAACTGAAAATGAACATTAAAACTGGAAGCCCGGAAAATATTGGCATTCAACTTCAAAAGCAACTTCAAATATTTTACAGCCGAGTACCCAGGGCTCAGTGCTCAGTGGCTCATTTTATCCCCACAACTCGGGCAGGCAAATCTAAGAACGTAACAGCCTGTATCACTTTACAAAAGGTAATAAAGACTGTTGGAAGGCTTGGGTTGGCTGATCACTTAGAGTCAGGATCATGTGTAGCTCAGGCTGGCTTTGAACTCCCAATCCTCCTGACTCTGCTCCTTGGGTACAGAGCTTACAGGCAGCTGTCAATCACATCTGCCCACCACACAGTTTCAGAGACATGCCCAATCTGGCCTGTTGAAACCCACCCTCCATCTAGCCCTTTGCATCTAACTTTGGAGGCTGAAAACACTCCTGGTAATATTTTTCCTCCCTGCTTTCTCAGTAGACTCTGGAAGAGAGATTAAGAATTTGTATTGAAGTTTGGAACTCAGGATTGTTGGCAATAATCAAGCCCTAAGGTTTTCTGGGAGCCGAGTCACTCTAGGGAACGCCTTTCCAGATTTATCCAACAGATGGAGGACAAAGCTCACACGGAGGAACCAGGGAGGTCTTCCCAGGCTTGGTGTCTTAGTTCTCAGCATCTGATGCTTTCCTCTTGTGCTCTCAAAGGAAGCTTCAGTGGCCCCTTGCCTTTTTAGTGTAGCTACTTTCCCCTAATGCTACGTGTAGGGCTGGGGATAGAAACCAGGGCTACAGGCATGCTAGGCAGAGCGTTGGATCAATTCCTCCTACCAGGAAGAAACTCAGGTTTAGAGGCAAGCCCCTTTATCAGCCGACTTACCTCAGTGACCCTTGCTTGCCCATATACAGGGTGGTACAAAGCTCACAGCTCAACCCTTCAAAGGTTTTATTTCACAGACCACTATTTCTGCTGCACCTCAGTGTTCCACAATTCTTCACTCTTTTTTCCCACCTTGAGTCCAAATGGATGAATGGACGCCATCTTTAACTCTAGATTTAAACATGCTCTCAACGGACTTTTTTCTTTAAAGTCCAAATAACAGTACTGTCCAGAAAAATTAATGGTTTTATTTAAATCACTATAAAGTTGAATTGTAAAATCTTGTTCACAGAAATGTTGTGGCAAGTATTGTTTTTCTTACTTTCTTATATTAATGCCTTAGATTTAAGCATTGATGTTAAAACCTTACATGCAGGATGTAAATAGAAAAACTGGCAACAGCAGATGTCCGCCCCATTTTTCCACTCAGAATCAGTTTTCTGACTCCATAATAGTGGTGGGATTGCATAACTCCAGAGCTACAAATAACAGAAAGAGGAAGAACATTTTCCATAATGAACCAGTTCCCATCACAGTGGCTTCTTAAACAGGTGGCCGCATATGCAGCGTGCTGGCTGCTGTCTTTGGACAGGACTGTCAGGCTCCCAACTGAGTTGGTGTCTTCAGAAAGGCCAACTGAAGACTCCCTTGTCTCCCAAAAGCATGGGGTTGAGTCTTGTCACAAACCTTTTTTTTTTTTTTTTTTTTTTTTTGAGACAGGGTTCCTCTGTGTAGCTTTGTCTGTCCTGGAACTTGCTCTGTAGACTAGGCTGGCCTACAGAGATCTGACTGCCTCTGCTTCCCGAGTGCTGGGATTAAAGCCATGCACCATCACCTGCCAAGGACCAGCCTCAGACCTTACTCAAGGACCTTACTCAGGGTTCCTGAGTAAGGGGTGTTTGGGAGTGGCAAAAGAAAGGACTCAAAGTCAATCCTAGGTGTAAGCTGACAGCCCTGTCTTCTGCTCAAGGCATCTCTCCAGGCTGATCTCCAGACAGCTCAGCCCGTGCAGACCAAAGCCCAGTCTTTTATTTGCATATCAGTTCAATCCTCCACCCCAGGTTTCCTTTTGCTTATCCCATGAATCAGCATCTTATGACCTTAGCCCCTTGATTCCTAGAAAAGAGAGCAAGTACATTTTTTTTTTAAACATAGCAATTGAACTCAGAGATCTGCCTGCCTTTGTAAGACAGTAAGTTTAGCTGGGTGGGATCTCACTCCAAGATCACCACTCCCTAAACCTCTTTATCTCCTTCTAAGTATCTTCCTGACAAGCTGGCTCATAGTGCAGCTGCCTCTGTTCTTTTAGACCTGTGACGCCCCTCATAGAACTTATTTTGTATAGTTCAGAAATTATATATTTTTGAACTCATGTTTTCAGAGTTCTTTCCCACAGCCTTAAGGGCTGTCCAGAAGAAGGTCACAGCATTTACCATTTTGCTGAGGAACATAAACACATTTTAGCCTTCCAGATTTGTACTGTTTCTAATTATCATGGAGTCATTAACCCTGGCAGAGAGAGCATTCCCCAAAGGAAGAACATGAAAATATGTACATTATTATACAAACAAGCCTTATGCCTACAGCAACCATTAACACTCATGGAGTCCCATGAACAGGCCAGGGGCTGCTCTACTCCAGGGGCAGGACCATATCATGCCATCATGCCATCCCTTCTGAAGCACCCATGCAGACTTTGCCTTGAACTCTTGAGGAAAACTTTCAAATGAGTTATGGGGTGGGTGATGGCTAGTTCCATGAGGGTCTTTTCTCGACCAGTAGAGTGCACACTCTCAAGAGCAGACAGGAGCTCTCATTGCTTCCTGGGTTTCTGCCCACTGAGGGGTGGAGACCTCTTCAGCTGCAACTGTGTTAACTAGAGAGAGTTTGTTTCTGGAGTTAGGGGGTGATGGGTGTATGTGTATATGTGGTGGTTTGAATAAGAATGGTCTCCATAGATTCATATATTTGAATACTCAGTCATCAGGAAATGGAATGGTTTGAAAGGATTAGAAGGTCTAGGAGGTGTGGACTTGTTAGAGGAAGTGTGCTATGGCAGGATTTTCCCTGTCAAATTACATTGAAATATTAGTGCAGCAGGAGGCCTGTGATTGGACGGGGAAAAGAGAGGTAGAGCAAAGAGTTGCAGGGACAGAGAGCGACTCAGGGAGAAAGGGAGGAAAAACAAAATGGAGGACAGACAGGAAGGAGATCCTGAACCAGCATGGCTTTAAATAGCCACAGGTAGCTATGATATCATAAAGGATAGAATAATTGGGATAACTTGTCTAATCTAGGTGGGCAGCTTGTACCATTATCAATTGGCCCTGAAATTATTGTGTGGGCATCTTATGAGTTGAGAATTTATTGATATATAAATCTGACTTGTTAATTATAAGCTTCTAGAGTTTTGTTTCTACCAGGTTGCTGGATGTTGTGGCATTTGACAGCAGGGTGGATGGTCATTGCGTGGGGCTGGCATGGCAGTGAAGGGAACTCCAGAGGTCCAGTCCTACCAGAGAGTTGGTGGGCAGAGAGTAGCTAGATAGAGTGCAGGAACTTGGTGGTTCTTTTTTAATATTTCCAGTTACAGGTGACACAAAGGGTGGGCCCTGAGCTCCAGAGCTCCAGTCTCTCTGTCTTTCTGTTGCTCTCTCCTTCTCTTTTGCACACACACTCGTGGATCAGGATATAAAGCTCTCAGCTACCTCCCCAGCACCACTGCCTGTGGACCACTCTATGCTCTCCACCTCTAAAACTATAAGCACTTAAATGCTTACTTTTGTAAGAGTTGCCTTGGTTCTGGTGTCTCTTCACAGCTACAGTAGAGCGACTCAGTGTGCATGTGTCTTTGTGTGCATCAGCTCGTGTGTGTAGAAGGCAGAGGATACCCTTAGCTGTCTTTCCTCAGGTGCCACCTACCTTTTTAATTTTATTTATATACTTGCAGGGTCTCACTGTACAGTCATGGCCAGCATGAACTCACTATGTAGAACATACTGGACTCAATCTCACAGAGATCCATTTGCCTCTGTCCCCTGAGAGCTGAGATGAAAAGTATAAAAGTGTGCACCCGACTGCATTTATTTATTGATTGGAAACTTTGTTTTTTTAAAGTTGCAAATTAAAATCACACACTTTTTTTTTTAATAGTGCAGTCTGTTACTGGCATGCAACTTGCCAATTAAGCTAGGCCGGCTGCCCAGCAATCTCAGGAGCCACCTGTCTCTGTCTCTAGGCTCTGAGACTACACACAGGCATCACCATGCCTGGCTGAGTCCTGAGAATCCAGCTCAAGTCTAGCAGGTGTTATTAGACGCGTTCTCACGACCGGCCAGGAAGAACACAACAACCAGAATCTTCTACGGCAAAGCTTTATTGCTTATATCTTTATCGGGCCAGAGTGTAAGAAGCAAGAGAGGGAAGCAAGAGAGCGCAAGAAGCAAGAGAGAGAAAACGAAAACCCCTTCCCTCTTTTAAAGAGAACAACCATTGCCTAGGGCGCATCACTCCCTGATTGGCTGCAGCCCATGGCCGAGCTGACGTTCACGGGAAAAACAGAGTACAAGTGGTCGTAAATACCCTTGGCTCATGCGCAGATTATTTGTTTACCAACTTAGAACACAGGATGTCAGCGCCATCTTGTGACGGCGAATGTGGGGGCGGCTTCCCACAGTTCCCCCTTTTTCTTTTAATAAGAGCAAATAGGCCACCCATATTAATGAGAGTGGAGATAGAGGTCAAATCCCCAGTGTGTAGGTAAAGGAGCCATGTACAGGATTAGCTCTTAGGCTCACAGGCTTTTACCCAGAGCAACCCTGACCTGCTCCCGTGTCGTTTTGCCTGGGGGAAGGGAACTAGGACACTGAACCTTCATGAAAGATGACATGTCTCCCTAGAATAGGCTCATATATGCCGCAGAGCCTTTCCATTGCAGTGCTTAGCCTTGCAACTCTCTCGGGCTGCTGAAGCACACTCACTCTATCTCGTGCAATGAGACTAGCCTCGTGAGATATAAGAGCTGAGTGGCCAGCGACCTATTGCCTAAGCATAGATATATCAGGGGAAGCTCCATGTTCTAGTCCTGCAAGCGCCTGGGCAATAACCACCTTGTCTCTCTTAGTTTGGGCCTTAAGCTTACAGACCAATCAAAGAAGCAACACTAATCCACAGCAAAGTGTATCTCCAAATAATATTAATCCCACCCATTTTTTAAAGAAAGAAAATGCTGAGGAGATCCAATTGGGTAATCCTTTGGTCAGCGACAGGTCCAAGCGCGTGGAGTTGACCTGAAGTCTCAATTCTCGAAGGATCTGTTTAAATTCAGCCATCCAATTCTGTAACATATACTGAAAAAGACTTTTTGACAAATTAGCTGTCCTAGTAAATTTAACATACTGAATGGAAATAACACACAATCCCGGAAACTTTTGTTCACAACCCTGCTGAGTTATTTGTCATAATACATCTAGTTGTATCTGGACAAGATCTATGAGTTGATTAACCAGCATGAGACCTCTCTGTATCTTGACATTAGCTGAGGCCTGTTTATCTATGACTGTAGTCACTGAGGCTGACAAAGTGTTAATGGTGTCAGTCATCTGGACCTGTCCAGACAGAACCAAGGCTGTCTGAATTAAGGCCAAACCCAGTTCCCAGTTAGTGGTAAAAAAGCAGGAGAATACTTGAGCATTATACATCACCGTCATTGGGAGTGGAAATGTCGACATTATCCCCCAACGCTGCTCTCTCTTTATTATTGACGCCCTGGACATCACCAAGACGAGGGACATTAGTATTCCCTTGGTCAGTCTGGATTTTTCGGGTGAGTCTTTCTGGTACCCAAAATGGGTTGTCTTCATTCTGTGGGAAAACACAGATAGCTCCCCTGGATCTTATCAAGATAGGATCCGGGCCATACCATTTATTATCAAGGACATTTTTCCATTTAACCATCTCATTGGGCCTATCTGGCTCTGAACAATGACGTTCAGCCGCAGTATGGCCATGAGCATCAATATTTAAAAAATTGAGTGTAAAGAGTGCCAAAGACACCGACACTCTTGGTGCTCGGGGTACAGTCTCCTCAAAAGTTCCCCTCTTCTGTTTTATAAGATAGGCTTTGAGGGTGCGATGCGCACGCTCAACAATACCCTGTCCTTGAGGGTTGTATGGAAGTCCAGTCAGGTGGGTTACGTCCATCTGACGGCAGAACTGCTGAAATTTTTGAGACGTGTAAGCTGGTCCATTATCAGTCTTAAGGAGTCTGGGTTTCCCCCAAGCACTCCATGCCTCAAGACAATGTTGAATCACATGTGAGGCTTTTTCTCCGGTTAACGGAGAGGCAAACATGATGCCAGAACATGTGTCAATGGACACATGGAGATATTGAAGTTTTCCAAAGGAAGAAACATGTGTAACATCCATTTGCCAGACCTGTAGAGGTCGAATACCGCGTGGGTTAATTCCCACATGAGGAACTGGCAAGAACTCACAGCAGCTTTGACATTGAGTAACAATGTCACGGGCTTCTTTTCTTGTCAAGGAGAAACGACTGCGTAATGTTTCAGCCGTCACATGAAAATTATTATGAAAATTTCTTGCAGCCTCTACCGGGGATGATAGGGCAGCAGCCACCACTTTAGTGGCCTTATCTGCCAAATCATTTCCCAGAGCCATGGGGCCAGGTAGGCCTGAATGGGCTCTAACATGAGTAATATAAACAGGAGATCTTCTAGATAACAAAACTAATTGTATCTGCTGAAAAATATTGGCAACTCTACTGGAAGGCTTAATCACTCCAGCCACTTCTAAAAGATTTACTGCATTTACCACATAACAGGAATCTGACACAATATTAAGGGGTTCTAAAAAGGTTTTTAAAACTTCTAAGACCACTAAACATTCTACCACTTGAGGTGAATTTTCATTATATTGTTTGGATACCACTTTACCATTAGCCACATAGGCACCTATGCCAGTTTTTGATCCATCAGTATATACCACAATCCCATTTTTAAGTGGGTTTCTTACTGTTATTTGTGGAAACACAACAGATTGATTTTGGGCAAACTGTAAGATTGGATGTTTTGGATAATGGTTATCTATTTTTCCTGAAAAGGAGGTAACTAAAACTGCCCAATCATTAGATGCGGCTGCCAAGGTTTGAACCTGTGCAGCGGTATAAGGTACAATTAAAAGATATGGACTTTGCCCAAAGTGGGTGATTGCTGCTTTTAGGCCTTTAAGGGCAAGCTGTGCAATTGCATCAGGATACCAATCTATTATTTTAGCTGGGGATACGTTTGGATGGATCCACAACAATGGCCCATTCTGCCACAAAACTGCAGTTGGCAATTGTGCTGTCTTAAAGACACACAAACTGAAAGGCTGCGAATCCTCAATACGTTGTAATTGTGCATTCTGTAAGGCCTTTTCCACTTTTTGTAAGGCCTGGTTAGCAGCTAGAGTAAGAGTCCTAGGGGAGGAGATATGAGGATCTCCTTCTAAAATACTAAACAAAGGCCTTAATTCAGCAGAAGGAATCTTTAAAAAGGGTCTGAGCCAATTAATATCTCCCAACAGCTTTTGAAAATCATTTAAGGTATGGAGGTGATCTCTTCTTATCTCTACCTTTTGGGGCACAATCTTATCTGGGGACACCACAGAGCCCAAGAATTGTCCTGTATCAGAAATTTGGACCTTTTCTGTGGCTATCTGTAAACCCCACTGACTTAAAGTTTTAAGTAGAAAAGGATATGCCTTTTGTAGCATGGTAAGGTCTTTATGGCACAGGAGGATGTCATCCATGTAAAGGAGCAAAATTAAAGAGGGGAATTGTTCCCTCACTGGCAAAAGAGCTTTTTGCACATAAAGCTGGCACATTATAGGACTATTGGACATTCCCTGTGGTAAGATCTTCCATTGATACCTCTTATCAGGTTCAGCAGAATAAGCTCTCTGACCCGTTAACAAGTCAAAAGTCCAATCTCTCTGCTCTGG